>NC_087224.1:18025666-18043326 GCF_015104395.2 Macrobrachium nipponense | reverse complement strand
CGTCATGTAGTAGACGCAGAAGGGTAAATCACCGAGGCTGCTGTTTATTAGGTGTTGGAAGGTATATCCAGTATTCTGCAGGCCAAAGGTAGAAAAGGCAAAGACGAAGGACCTGAAGGGCATAATGATTGCCGTCTTCGGGATGTCATCGGGATGGATGGAGACCTAGAATTAGGACTTTAGAGGACTACCTTTGAAAATATCTTTGCCCTGTGGAGGGACTGGTGTGATCCTGCATGTTCAGCAGGGGGTAGCTTTTGGGTGTGGTGAGGAGGTTGAGGCCTCCATGTATCATCTGCCTTCCTAACCATGTGGAGGGGGGATGCCCAGGGGCTCGAAGCCATATTGCAGATACTCATCTGCTCCATCTCTGCAAATGCCTTCTTGGCTTCCTGGAGGAGCCTTGGCAGTAAGCGGCAGAACTTTGCATGAGTCGGGGGGCCCTTGGTTTCGATGTGGCGTTACACACAGTGCTTGGGCGTGACCCCAGCTACCTGGTGGAGCTCAGGTTAGAAGACGTCCAGGAACTCCTGTAGTAGAGAGCCGTACTTGTGGGGGAGGGCAAGGCAGATGGCGGGAGCCCTGAGGCCTGTGTTGAGAGGGCAAGAGAGGCAGGTTTCCACGTCCAGGAGGTGTTGGCAGGCTACACTCACTAGAAGCCCGTGGTGGGCAAGGAAGTATGCTCTGAGGAGGGGGGTTCTGACGTTCACAATGATGAAAAGCCAGGAGTATGTCTGACTCAGGGATACGATGGTCTGGGTCTTGGTGCCATAGGAGCAAATGGGGGTCCCATTGGTGGCTACAAGGGCAGCTGGGGTGTATTTGCAATCCTCTGCTGATGGTGGGAATACTACTTGCATGGCCCAGTTGCCGATCAGCATCCTGTAGCTGGAGATCACGTCTTTGTAGTAGAACCCTCTGGGGTGGGACCTGGCTACTGTCACTGCCAAGGAGGGTGGTTTTGGGTGCCGCCTTTCTCGCTTTTTGGAGGCATGAAGGAGCAGAGGTGTACACACTTCCTTGCTTTTCTCCCATATCTCTGGTGGTAGATACACCAGCCGACGTTCTGGCAGGGCTGCGAGGGTCCCCTCCTTTGGAAGGCTGCATCGATCGGCACCTTCTCGGGGTCTTCCTGCTGCAGGCTTTTGGGTGACCGGCGGGACGGTGAGTTTTGTTGGTGTGGGTGGCATTGTAGAGATTGTGTGCTCATTCCCCCAGGCTCTCCATCTCCATGTCGTCGGCGTCCTTGATCTGGCCGCGTACTCGAGGGGCGAGTTGGCAGAGGAAGAGCTGCCTCAGGATGTTTACCTCCTTCCTCTGCCCGTGGGAGTCTATCTCCGGCGGCAATACCAGGGCCTGTAGCTTGTGCCAGGCTAATCTTGGGTCCTTGGTGATCATGGGGCTGACCACCAAGTCGAAAATTTGGTTGGCTCTCTTGGGAACCAGGAGGGAGAGGATCTGGATCAGCTGCATCTTAAGGTCATTGTAGGGGATATTTCCAAATAGGGTGGACTTCCATGGTGCGAGACTGTCAAATATGTTCTCCAGGAGAGCTGAGGCAACCAGGTCCGACTTGGTGCCCTTTGTGGAGCCTAAACTGGATATTCGCGCGTTGGAGTCAGGCTACAATGTTCTGCTGGGAGAAGGGCAGCATTTTGACAGAGTGGGACTTAGGTGGTGTGGCAGTGGCTCACAAGGGTGTGGATCGGGGCGTCGAGGAAATACTCGGGTTGGGGCGGCATTGTAAGCTCCCATTCTTGGCTCGAGTACTCCAGGTCCGCCATCTCACTTTGCTACTGTCGACGGATGTCGTTAATGGTGGGCCAAACTTTAAGGCAAAACGGCAAAATACTCCTGTGTGTGATGTGGCGTTTTGAGTCCGCTAATGGCATTTTGGTCGACCATAGATAAGAGCATTCAGAAACCTAAACTAAGGCACCGTAATAAGTCTGCTAACGGTTCTGAAGGTAAGCTGCGGTAATTAATCCCTTAACGGCTGAGGCAAGACTGCTGATTCACTGTCCTAAATCCGGTAGGTCACAAGTTGTGAGGACTGGACTGAGATAAGGAGAAATTCTTACTGATCAGAAAAGGACATATATAAGGAGGCTGTGCAGTTAGAATTATTGCAGTTTCCATCACGCGTACATACAAAAAAAGAGCGGAGCCTCGCTGTGATTGTGCTTTGTCGCACTTATAAATATATACATAATTAAGCGTACAGGATGTACAAATTTATGATACATATATTGGCTGAAAGGCTGCAAACTGCTCTATATTTTGTTATATGTAAAAAATAGGTAAATACATTGGGAGGACGGACATTTCGATGGAAATGTTGTCCTTACACTAGTGTAAGATGATGACAACTGTCACCTACAATTAAATTCCTTATATAAATCTGCAAATGACTAATCAGAGTGAGAGAGGCAATACAAAGATGAATCATACGTTTGAAGGGGGATGAGAAACATAGAGCTCCATTTAAGGAGACATTCAATAGTTATTTATTTATTATTCTTTGTCTCCACCATATGTCGATTTTGGAAGATCAAATAGTAAAATTTATTATTATAATTAATTATTGAGATAATAGATTTAATTAGTGCTACGCAAAGCAGCACTTCAAAGATAGGAGTGAATTAAGACCAAATGTGTAAATGTAAGACGACACCTCTACGACTATGAGATATGACTTTTTTGATAACCCTGTATAAGTATTTTCTATATTAAATTTTGCTGAAATTGCACTTTAATCGTTAAAATTTATTACTTTCTATTGAAAAGCTTTAATTGCCTATTCAATTTTGATAGAAATACGAAAATTGTGTAACAAATGATATTTAAAAAGCAAGAAAAGGAATCTATCTTTTAGTTCCTCTTCCTCGACGAGTTGGGTGTGGATACGTTTTCTCTGTCTAAACGTTTTCTATTTTCAGCACATAATTACAATAATGACTTCAGTTTTGAAACTAGAAAGTCTATAATCATATACGTCATATAGGATAGTCAAAACCATCTTGATCAGTGGTGTCTCTATTGATCAGCACGACTTAATCAAACTGCTATGAACCACTTCAGTTAATCAAATCAACACATTATTTCCATCCTCTCATTTTTTCTTTCCCCAAACAAATACTCGAATCGCCACTATTGTTTAGATTAACTGCATTTATATGATATCCCAAACCATATGAAGGTTGGGACCCAGAACAATGCACTCAGTGTTAATTAGCAGGTGATCGGATGTGGGTTTTCCTTCTTTGCCTTTTTACATTTGAAAAGTTTATCTTATTTATCTTTCCCATCGTTATTTCCAACCTCACTTTTTCAGATACCTTGCTTATGTCACCAGTAATGAATATCCGTCAATTGTTTTCCAGTTCTAGTTTGGTGTTTCTTTTTTATGCAGTTATAATATTTCCATTCATCTCACGATATATAGTAATGACAAGGGTCCCCCCACCCACCCAATATAGTAGTTATCAATGGTCCCGCTCTAGAGATAAAGACTCATCCGCGCATGTGATTTTGTGACGTCACCCACACCGTTCAAAGCTTTGTAAGGGTGAGGTCACACCAGATGCGGCGAGCTTGGAGGGTGCCGGGAAGAGGTTCCCGCGGCAGTTTGAAACATTGCATATCTAATGTGAGTGTCCACACATGACTAGTGGAACAGCTTGACACTCTGCAGTTGCCAGGAAGCGATGTAACATGTTTTAAAATACTGCAGTGGTTCCTGGCATCTCCTCCCAAAACAACACCATTTTCTATATGAATAGGGACTATGTTACTTGAATGGTTACTTCCCTTTATTTTTTATATTGATAAATATGTTGCGAAGTTAGTTCCCTTATAAAAAACTTTCATTAGTAACCAAGAAATTGTTTAAAGCATAATATCATTGTTAAGTAACTGGTATTAACATAGAAACTTTTATGTATTAAGTGACTACATTTATTATCTATTCAGTAACCATATTGAGTTACGTATTCCATATCTGTAATGCATACTTAAATTAGCAGTTATTCCAATACACATTTGTGTACATTCAGACTGCATTCATTGTTGTTCTCAATACAGTGTCAAGCAAATAGACAGAGTTCTTATATGAATGCAGCCTGGTGAATCCTTGACCCCCTCGATTGTGTCTAAATGCTTTCCCTGGGGATGAGTTCATTTCTGAATTTAAAGTGAATATTTCAAAAGGACTACAATACATAAATAGATCCTCCAACTTACAATGGTCAGATTAACAGGCAATCAGTTGCTGAAGTGTCACCTGTTCAGTTGGTCTTGTCTGGCGGTAATGGCTACAGAAGAATTAATTATGGAGGTGTTTCGTAGGTGACCTTGTGGGATCCCCGTGAACCACTCCATAAAACTAAATTTTTTTGTTGAGAAATGGAAGAAGAAGAATATAACGAGTGCCCCTTAAATGTGGCCATTGGTGTCATGCATTCGAGTCCCAGTCTCTACATAAACTTAAAAGTGCCAACTATTATTCACTCAGCCACTCACAAATAAGCCTTGTCCAGCTGCATAGACTTGATAACTATACGAATTCTTAGTGCAGTAGCATAACTGATTTATGAAATATTCGTGGTGCTTTGTACTTTCCTCATTAATGTTAACAATGAATGTACAAGCAAAACTGTTTTTTCCTTGTGTTACTCTCTTTTATGTAATTTCCTTGTGTTACTCTCTTTTATGTAAACTTTACTATTGAACTACTTTTTTAAATACCAGTCAATCTTTTTATTTCAACATAATGCCGTCAATTATTAATTAAGTTTTATATAATTTGCAATTAATTCTGGTCCCTTTGTTTTTCTAAGTATCTTTAAGGAAGTAACCCTATATGCTGTTAGTTTTGTAATAATAAAGAGTTAAAATCCATATTTTCTATTTACTTTCCTCAAAGTAATAACTTTAAGGGAAGCAAAAAGAATTCTAACCTCATATTATCATGACATTTACTGCCATTAAGGTTACTTCTTCCTGAAAGATACTTTGGGATAGATGGGTGGTCTATGGTGCGTCGTTTGTTTTGTGAGATGATTTCTAGTATTGCAAGCAAAGAATCAAAAGACTGTTAGGTCTTACGCAGTCTATCGTCAAGTTTAACACTTAGGTTTTCTATTTAAGACAATTTCCTATCCAAACTCGACAATTTGCACAGAAGTGTATCTTTGACCTCTGATAGTGACATGCAGGACGGTGGCATATCTAGTATAGCCATGTGTCGTTTTGACGCTGTTCTCCTGCCCGAGTTGTGCATGCACTTCGACGCTTCCCGCATCCAGTGTGGCCTTACCCTAAGTTTACATCAGTAAATTCTTGCTTCGACCGGTTCGGGTGACGTCACACAGTCACAGATTATGGCTATATGCCTATTGTTTCTATATTGTTGGGTGTTGTATAACAAGAAAAGTTTCCTTGGATCAAATTGCGTATTCACTGACAATCATATTTTCTACCAATTGGTATTTTTCATGTACTAAGACACAAGCAATTTTTGAAAAAGAGGAAGAAATAGAATTGGCTCATTTCACAATTGAGCACCAGAAAGATATATCCATATAGACATATCAGCTTGTAATTGTGCTTGCATTATTTTCCGTTCACGAAAGCAAGAGTCGCAAATTACTGAAAATTGTTTTAAAAAATGGAAATATAACCATAAACAAAGGAAAAACAGTCCGAATGCAGAAAATTTACAGCTATGAATGTCTGGTGCTCCTGCTGGATCCTTTACCTGGGCCATGAAACCCAGTGTGAATACTGGACTGAGACAATGAGTAATGCTTACTGATTCATTGAAAATGACACATATAGTAAGGAGGCTGTGTGGATGGAATTGTAGTGTCCGTCATGCGTACATACGGAAAAAGGGAGGAGACCTCAACTATGATTGTGCTTTCTTGCACCTACAAATATACATCTAATGAAGCGTACAGGATTTGTAAATTTATGATACATAATTTGATATTGGCAGAAAGGCTGTACACTGTTCTACATTTTGGTATATGTAAAAAAGAGGTATATACATAGGGAAAACAGAATTTCAGTAGAAATATCGTCCTTACAGATACTCCCCCACCAAGACGATGCTTATGGTAAAGATCATTGGATGATTGGTCATTGGTATCTTGCTGGAGGGTGGAGGAGTTCACAGGTTCGTAATTCCATCTGCCGGGGCATGTCTTCTGGCTCCTCGTCTTAGATGAGTAGGACAGCCAGATGCCGGCCCTGGTGGTAGTCCTGAGGGGTTTAACTGCTCTCTTTGGGCATCTTTGGCAATGTCTGAGGGCACTGGAACATCCCGGTGGAGCATCGTTCAGAGGGGAAGGCCTGTGAGATACTTCTGCGGTGTCAACTTCATCAGGAAAGGAGGCGGGTTTCAGCTGGTCGATGGAGACCCAGTCCTCGCAGCCATTGATTGCTATGAGGAACGCTTTTCCTCTTGGCGGACGACTCGATATGGTCCTCGACAGGGTATCATTAGTGACGGGCGGGTGGCAGCGTTTCTGACGAAGACGTGTATGCAGGAATCCAAGGCTTTCAGTCAGAACTGCTTCGTTCCGTCAAGAGAAGGTCTTGCTGTAGGGATGAATATCTGGACAACTGCATGGAGTCTTGACAGGGGGACGTCCTCGTTGTGGCTGTCAACCGGGACTAATCCTCCTGGCACTGTCAAGGTTTCCCTGTAGACCTTCTCCACTGGTATCTGGCAGAGCTCGGGTTGGAAGATGTCCAGGAACTCCTGTAGGAAGGAGCCGTACTTGTGGAAGAGGACAGAGCAGATGGCGGGAGCCCCAGTACCCGCGTTTAGAGGGAGAGAGAGGCAGGTTTCCGTGACAGGAGGCGTTGGGGGGCTACATCCACTAGAAGCCCATGGTGGGCAAGGAAGTCTGCTCCGATGAGGGGGGGTTCTGACATCCACAATGATGAAGAGCCAGGTGTATGTCTGACTTAGAAATACGATGGCCTGGGTCTTAGTGCCATAGGAGCGAATGGGGGTCCCATTGGCAGCTACAAGGGCGGCTGGGGCATGGTTATGATCCTCTGCTGATGGTGGGAATACTACTTGCATGGCCACGGTGTCGATCAGCATCCTGTAGCTGGAGATCACGTCTTTGAAGTAGAGCCCTCTGTGGTGGGACCTGGCTACCATCACAGCCAAGGAGAGTAGTTTTGGGTGCTGCCTTCCATGTTTTTTTTGAGGCATGAAGAAGCAAAAGCGCACACACTTCCTTGCTTTTTTCCCATATCTCTGGTGGTAGATACACCAGCTGATGTTCTGGCAGGGCTGCGAGGGTCCCCTCCTCTGGAAGGTTGCGTCGATTGCCACCTCCTTGGGGTCGTCCTGCTGCAGGTTGTTGGCCGATGGCGGGGAGGTGAGTTTTGTGGCGTGGGTGGCATTGTAGAGCTTATGTGCTCATTACCCAGGGCTCTCCATCTTCATGTGGTCAGTGTCCTCGATCTGGCCGCGTACTTGAGGGGCAAGTTGGCAGAGGAAGAGCTGCCTCAGGATGCTTACCGATTTCCTCTGCCCGTGGGAGTCTCTCTCCGGCAGCAATACCAGGGCCTGTAGCTTGTGCCAGGCTAATCTCGGGTCCTCGGTGATGACGGGGCTGACCACCAGGTCGTTAATTTGGTTTGCTCTCATGGGAACCAGGAGGGAGAGGATCTGGATCAGCTGCATCTTAAGGTCGTCATAAGGGATCTCTCCCAATAGGGTGGACATCCATGGGGCGAGACGGTCGACTATATCCTCCGGGAGAGCTAAGGCAACCAGGTCCGACTTGGTGCCCTCTGTGGTGATCCTGTGGAGCTGAAATTGGATATCCGCCTGTTGGAGCCAGGCTACAATGTTCTGCTAGGACAAGGGCAGCTGTTTGACGGAGTGCGACTTAGGTGGTGTGGCCGCGGCTCACAAGGGCATAGATCGGGGCATCGAGGAACTACGCAGGGGGTGGGGGTTGGAATGGTAAACTCCCATCCTTGTCTCGAGTTCTAAAAGTCCTCCATCTCACTTTGCTACGGTCGACGGATGTCGTTAATGGCGGGCAAAACTGTAACACAAAACGCCAAAATACTACTGTGAGTGATGTGGCGTTTTGAGTCCGCTAATGGCATTTTGGTCGACCACAGATAAGAGCATTCAGAGACCTAAACTAAGGCACCGTAATAAGTCTGCTAACGGCTCTGAAGGTGAGCAGAGGTAATTAATCCCTTAACGGCTGAGGCAAGACTGCTGATTCACTGTCCTAAATCCAAGAGGTCACCAGTTGTGAGGACTGGACTGAGATAAGGAGAAATTCTTACTGATTTATTGGTCAGAAAAGGACATATATAAGGAGGCTGTGCGGATAGAATTATTGCAGTGTCCGTCACACGTACATACAAAACACGAACAGAGCCTCGCTGTGATTGTGCTTTGTCGCACTTACAAATAAACATATAATTAAGCGTACAGGATGTACAAATTTATGATACATATATTGGTGGAAAGGCTGCAAACTGCTCTACATTTTGGTATATATAAAAAAAGAGGTAAATACATTGGGAGGACGGACATTTCGATAAAAATGTAGTCCTCACACTAGTCTAAGATGACGACAACTGTCCCCTACAATTAAATTGCTTATATAAATCTACAAATGACTAAACGGAGTGTGAGAGGCAATGCAAAGATGAATAATACGTTTGAAGGGGGATGAGAAACATAGAGCTCCATTTAAGGACATAGTCAATAGTTATTTATTTATTATTCTTTGTCTCCACCATATGTCAGTACAGTCAGTTTTGGAAGATCAAATTGTAAAATTTATTATTGCAATTAATTATTGAAACAAAATTTAATTAGTGCTAGGCAAAGCAGCACTTCAAAGATAGGAGTGAATTAAGACCAAAATGTGTAAAATACGAAGTTTTCGAATAGTTGTTGTTGTTGTTGTATTAAGCCAACACTTCTTGTTGGCACGGGCCTTTCCCTTGTTCGGCCCGTAGGTGATCTGAAAAGAATCTTTAGGTACATGGTTAGTTTTTTTGAAATTGGAAATATCTTTAGTTGTAGAGATAGGAGTGGACAGGGGAAGGATGATGGTGTCAGTAAGAGAGGGCCATCATGTCATATTATAGAAGAAGTTTGAATGAGTGTAAGGCTTTCGAAAATCGGAGAAGCGGTGCAGGTGGGGTTGTCCAACCCTTTACTCCCTTGGGTCCCTGCGGAGGATTTTAGTTGTAGTAAGTTTTTTAAAAGAATGATAGTGGATGATGTGGATAGAGCCTTACAATGAGGGGATGTGATGAGGGTGATTGATTTTATTAGTTTGATTACCTTGGTGGAGGTAGGTTGTAGAGCACCTGGGCATGCTCTTCTAAGTTTTCAATGATTGTCTTTGTGACTGTGGCAGCTGCATGCTCAGCATCTTGTGCAGGTATTGCATTTTGTGCTGCACCTCTTAGCTGTGCTGTTTCTCTGCATTCCAGCAGGTAGTGAAGGAGTGGTTGCTGTGTTTCTTCTTGACAGTGTTCACATGGTCTGACACTGTTTTCCCACAATTTCCAGCAGGCTTTATATCCTAGCCTGAGTCTGTAGGATGAATCACCGCAAGTTTTCTTGGTGTGTGCCTGTCAGGGAGGAGGCACTAGACCAGTCGATTTCTTATACCATCTGGCAGACGGTGAGTTCTTTTCTTTTCTAACCCACTCACCGATGGTCATGTTATCAATTTTTCTTTGCAGAGTGGTTTCATTGCATTTTTGACTTGTTGCAGTGCAGGTTGTAATGTACTTGCACTCTGTCAATGTGTTTTGTACTTTTGGCTAGCTCATCAGCCCTCTCATTGCCTGGAATTCCTATGTGACTGGGTATCCAGTTTAAGGTGACAGGTTTTCCTCTTTCGCTGTGCTGGTGTAGCAGTGTTTTAATTCCAGCCAGCAGTGCCTTATTTTCTATAATTTTCTGTTGTTGCAGGGCTTGCATTGAGGACTTTGAGTCTGTGTGGATGATTACAGGCCCTACTTCATTCTCCAGTGAGTACAGCAGTGCCTGTCTTATTGCTGTTAACTCTGTCTGCATAGTGGAGGCGTGGTTGGAGGTCCTCCAGCAGGCTGTGAAGTTTCTTGAATATACTGCAGCTCCCGTAGTTTGATTCTCAGGATCTACAGTGCCATCAGTGTAGTATGTTTGTGCCCCTATGGTCTCAGTGTTTCTGATTGCTTCATAGGCTGCCGCTCTTAGCTCTTCTCCTGTGCAGTCCTCTTTTGCTCTTGGCAGGCTTGTGTATTTGTATATTGTAGTGTCCTTCTTCCAGGGTGGTAGTTGTTGTGTGCCCTGTGTTGTGTCTGGACCTAGTTGCAGCAGTGTTTCTGCCATGCCTAGACTTTTGATGTTGTCACTTTGGTCCTTACCATAGGAACTCGAGGTTTTGAATCTGTGGGTGTTGGCAAGTTCCTCTCTTGCTCTTTTCTTAGAGATGGAGTCTCTTTCTGAGAGGAACATCTTGGCCATTGTGCTTACATTTCGCTGTTGCAATCCTATCCTCTAGCTTTGGCAGGTTAGTTCAAGCCTGAGGTTGCACAGTCTTGTCCATGTAGGTGCTCCTAGCATGAGTCTCATTGCATTGTTTTGAATGACCTCCAGTGATTCTTTCTGAGCCTCTGTCAGCCTTATCAGAGTGGGGGCAGCATAGTCCACCAATGTTCTGGTGCAGGCTAGGTAGTACTTCCTTTGTATGTGTTCATTTGCTCCTTCCTTCATGGATGACATGTATCTCATGGCAGCAAGTCTTGCATTTGCTCTTTCTCTCAAGTACTTGATTTCTTCCTTGAAAGTTAGCTGCTGATCTATGACAACTCCTAGGTACATGTAGCTGTCTACCCATTCTATGGGCTCAGCTCCTATTGTTAGTGGTTGCAGCGGTCTGGTGGGCTTTTATTGTCATGGCCTTTGTTTATTTTATTTATGTTTATTTTTAGGCCTAGCTCATTTGATTTATTGTTGATGTCATTGAGTGCCCTTTGCATTCTGGGTACTCTAACAGCTCCTCTTGCTACTACACACACATCATCGGCATAGATGAAGATTTCTACGCCTTCTGGAAGCTGCAGGGAGGCTATATTCTCCATTAGTATATTAAATAAAAATGGACTCAGAATCTCTCCCTGAGGGGTGCCATTTTCCAAGTCGTGGAATGTAGACCATCACGTCCGTTGGAATTTAACTCTGGCCTGCCTTCTCAGCACGTAGTTTTTTGTCCAGGCTAGTAAGTGTCCTTGGACTCCCTTCCTTACTACTGATTGTAGTATTGCTGCTTGACTGGCTAGTTCAAAAGCCTTTTCAAATCTATGAATACTACTGTGGCCTTCTTCTGATTTATATAGCTGAGAACATCTGTTGATGCACTCTGTTAGGTTCTGACTCCTTCCTGATATGCATATAGCTGCTTGTGCAGTGGACCAATCTTGTACTTCATTCTATTTAGTACCATCTCCAGTTTTCTCAATGCATGACACCAATGCGATTGGTCTTGGGTTCTCTGGATCTTTAGGTTTGGGGATTGGCTGCGTGTCTTGCTGCCGCCAGGTTTGTGGTCTTGTGTGCTCGATGTGTGTTTTGTTCAGGATTCTCAGAAAGGCTGTTTCTCACCTGCAGGACCCATTTTTGCTGATCATGGTGTATGTTATCCTGTCTGCTCCTGGTGCTGTGTCTCTGCCAACTTTAAAAACTGCTTTCAGTTCCTCTACTGTGTAAGGGATGTCAGTATCGTCTGGTCTGTGGCAGGCCGCATCGATCTCCTCCCATCGAATCGGTGCTAGTTGATCCTGAATTCTTCTTGTTTCAGGGGAGAGGTTACCTGAGCTAGTCCTATTGGCGAAGGATGTTGCCAGTCTTTCCGCTTCTTCTAGTGGGTGAGGGTGAGTTGCTACGGGTGTTCTCTTCTTTCCGGCTACTCTGTTCAGCCACTTCCATAGCTCCGAGAGAGATGTGTACTGTGATAGTTTTGTACACCATTCACTCCACTTTTCAATTCTTACTCTTGCAGCTGCTGTTGAACATCATTTTTGACTGCTTGTAGTAGTCCCTGTTTTCTGTTGTCCTTCCTTTTCCTATAAATTTTTGTTACCCTGTTCAGTAGGTTTTTCAGTCTTCTACTTCTGGGCAGTAGTACCAGAGTCTTTGTAGGTGTGGTCTCTTCTTCCTACTCTCATGGGCATTGCCCCTGTTTGCAGCATTGTGTATAGCCTCAACTAGATCTTTTTCTAGCTGATCTGTGTCTTCTGGAGGTGTGTATTGTGCTGCCCACTCTTCGAGCTAGACGAAACACAACCCAATCTGCTAGGTCTTGGTTCCATGTCGGAGGGGGTGGCGGTATTGGCGGTAGTTGCTGCATCTCCAGCTCTGTTACTGTGGCAAAGTGGTCGCTCACTAATGTCGTGTGTACTTGCCACCTTGTTAGGTGTCTGATTGTTGTTGTGGCAAATGTCAAATCTAATCTGCCTCCTCTTATGTGTAGGTTGCCCTGAGTTGAGTAGTGAGACTCCTTCAAACTCATCTAGAGAGAAGGCTATGTGCTCTCCAGGTTGGTTTGTGGCCGATGGGGATGATAGCAGAGGGTGATGCGCGTTGAAGTCCCCACATATAATTGTTGGTGATTCTGCTGCATGTGCGAAGAGCTGTGTGAGCTGCAGTTCTCCTGGTTCTTCTCTATGTATTTTTCTATATATGTTGTATATATCTATCCTCTGGTTTAGCAGTGTGATTCTCACGGCTAGGTTTCCACATTGTTGCCACAGGGGATTGGGTTGTGTGTTCTTGCTGTTGGATTGAATTCTTGACGAGAATTGCCAATCCTCTGTCTGTGCCTACGCATGGGGTTGTGTAGACATTATATCCAGTTATTCTGAATTTGTCCAGTTGTTAGCATGGTTTCTTGCAGTAGAATGATGTCCACATTTTCTGTTTTGCAGACTGCAATTAGTGTAGCTGCCTTTGTCCTTATTCCACCAGCGTTCCAATTGATGATTTTCAGCATGATTGGTACGTTGAGGAGAACTGTCTGGGGTCCCTTGGTGCGAATGTTATTCCAGTTTCCTCTGTCATGCCTTCAGTGGTTGATGGTGATGATGAGGGTGAGTGGATGAGTTGAGGGTGTGGTTTATTTGGGTCAGGATGGTGGAAGGTGAGGGGTTGGAGGGGCGGATGTGGAAGGTAGAGGTGAGGGGGTTTGAGGAGTGGGTTTTGGTGCAGCTTAGGTTGCTGCCTCCTGCATAGTGGTAGAGGGGGAGGGGGACTTGGAAGCTCCTTTGATGAAGCTCTTAAGAAGTACATCTATTCACTCTTGGATAGTTTCTGCATTGATGTCTCCCTTTATGATGCGTTTGGAGAAGTCTGTCAATCTGTCCCTGAGATCGACTGTTTTGATGTATAGACCTTGGCAATGGCTTAGGTGCCTGTGGATTTGTTTGCTGGGGGGAGGGTCTTCTTGATGCAGACCTGGAGCTGTTCCGTTTCCTGCTGGGTCTGCTTCCCTCCTGGATTCCTCCAGCTCTTCCCCCTGGTATAGAACCTTCTTCTGGGCTTGAGGTTTTGGTCCTGGCAGCCCTCCCTCTTGACAACCTCCTCTCTCTTCTGGTTTCTTTGGGCAGAGCGGCCTTTTACTCTTGCAGTCTCTCCGGGCATCCCCAGGCCATGGCGATGTGTGCCTTGCCGCAGTTGGGGCACTTCGGTGTTGTGGTCTCCCCTGCTTTCCTTTTGGCAATGCAGTCTTCAGTTGGATGTTTCCTGCTGCATATTGCACAGGTCTCTTGCTTTGCCTGACATTGGCTCTTATTGGTGCCCCAAATTTCTGGCACTTGAAGCACCTTAGGGGTTCCGGTAGTAAGTTTTTCACCCCATATCTCCCGAACACTCCCAGATCAACTCTTTCTGGGATGGTCCCTACGAGGTGACTAGTACAGCCTTGGTAAGTATACCTTGTTTATTCTTCATTCTAATTGCAGCTGTCACCATTGGCTGCGTTCGTTAGGTGGCTTTCAGGCATTTCAAGTGGGTAGCCACCACACTATGCTTTCTTAATTCTCTCTTCTTCTTTCAGTTCCTTGATGTTGATTGCTGTCGTGTTCCTCAGGGTGATGATCGTTCTCGTATCTCTGGATGAGATGGTCCACTGACCCTGTTTATTGGCTTAGCCTGAAATTGCAGGTTTTTGAACCTGGTCTGGAAGGCTGCTATGGCTCTGAATCCTTCAGCTGAATTGTTTGCATGACCCTGAATGTGTCATTTTTTCCCTGATTTTGGTTTCCATTAGCGTTCTTTTCCGGAGCATTTTCCTTAAAGCTGGTTTTCTTCTCCTGCTTTCTTGTTGTTCTTTTTGAGGTAACGGTGGTTCAGCTCTGGTCGTCGTCGTCCTCCTTCGTCCTCTTTTCCTTAGGTCTTCAGTCGCTTCCATCTTGGTGGTCACTTCTTGTTCTTGAATTCGTTGAGGTTCCATGTCCGTCATCGTTAGGGTGCTTCCAAGTCAAAAGAGGGGGTTGAAGGATAGGCAGTGTGCCTGGTTAGGTTGTCCAACCCTTTAAGCCCTAGGGCACCAGACAAAGTGAAAGTTAGAGTGGAAAAATTGAAATTAAAGAACCTGAAACTGTAACTGTAATCAATTATTTTGTTATTATTATTATTATTACTTTCTGACTCTTTTTACTTTATTGTTATTATTATTATTATTATTACTGTAACAATATATATATATATATATATATATATATATATATTTATATATATATATATATATATATCTATATATATATATATATATATATAATATATTATAAATTACTTGTGCTTTACTTTACTCTACTTTACTTATTATTACTATTGTATTCTTTCGAATGACTGGTTTAATATAGTTAATTATTATATTATTATTGTAATATTTTTCTTTTCTGCTTGAAGGGGGCCCTATCTAGCCGATGGTAGCTGTTTACTGACTGCAGCAGTTGCAGCTGGGGATCTCCTTACTGCTCTCCGAGCACTAAAGACGACCCAAACAGTCAAGTCCTACAGTTCAGGGAGGTCCTTAAGATGGGGAAGGAATAATAAAACACAAAACAGTTTACTGTTTTCAAGTACACACACTCACACTCACAACTTTTCTCTTGGCTTATAGTGCCAATCCTCTCAACCACCTAGGTTCTTGGCTTATAGGCTTATAGGCGCCAAGCCTATCAGCCCTGTGCCACTTGCCACAGACGGCGAGAGTGGGAGATTTTGACTCTTGGGTCCTGCTTCAACTGGAGTTTTAAGACCACAACGGCTACCAGATTTTCCACAGGAGAGTCTGTTAGTAATGGAAGGTTATTTAGAAGTAGAGACTTATTTAAAGTCAGTCGTTATTTCCTTATAATATTGGCTGAATCTCAGCAATAATTATTAGGCAAAGCCTTCAAATTTGCAGCAGGCGACGCTGGGGGCGCCCTTCGGCAGTCTACTCTGCAGGAGAGTCAGCAGGTCGCCGCCTAAGGATAGCAGCCCAGCAGCCAGCCGCGGCGGCGGCGGCGCAAGCGCACGGCGGAGGCTGCTGCGGCAGCAGCAGCAGCAGCAGTCGACAGGCCCTTGGGAAGCAGCAGCGGCGGCAGAAGTCGTCGGCAGGCCCTCGGGAATCGGCAGCGGCAGCAGCAGCAGGCAGTATCCAGCAGCAGTCGGCAGGCAGGTCTCAGAGAGGAGAAGTTCTTCTCACTGTGGGATCAGTGAGAGAACTCTGCCTCATCCTCAGCGTGTTGGCTGTGGATAAGTTTTCTCTGTCGACATGTCTTCTATTTTCAGCACATAATTACAATAATGACTTCAGTTTTGAAAAAACAATGTCAATAATCATATACGTCACATAAGATAGAGTATAAACCATCTTGATCAGTAGTGTCTCTATTGATCAGGGCGACTTAACCAAACTGCTATGAACCACTTCAGTTACTCAAATCAACACATATTTCCATTCTCTCATTTTCCCTTTCTCCAAAGAAATACCCGACGCACCACTATTGCTTAGATTAACAGCATTTATATTATTTCCCAAACCATATATAGGTTGGGGCCCCTAACAATGTACTCCAGATTAATTAGGAGGTCATCGGCTGTGGGTTTTCCTTCTTTGCCTCTACTACATTTGAAAGGTTTATCTTATTTATCTTTCCCATCGTTATTTCCATCCTCACTTTTTCAGATATCTTGCTTATGTCACCAGTAATGAATATCCCTCACTTGTTTTCCAGTTCTAGTTTGATGTTTCTTTTTTATGCAGTGATAATATTTCCATTCATCTCACGATATATAGCAATGACAAGGGGTCCCCCCCCCCCCTGCCCACCCAATATAATAGTTATCAATGGTCCCGCTCTAGACACGAAGACTCATCCGCGCATGTGATTTTGTGACGGCACCCAAACCGTTTGAAGCTTCCTAAGGGTGAGGCCACACCAGACATAGCGAGCGTGGAGGGTGCAGGGAAGAGGTTCCTGCAGCAGTTTGAAATATTGCATATCTTACGTGGGTGGCCACACAAGACAAGCGGGACGGCTCAACCCTCTGCAGTTGCCAACAAGCAATGTAACATGTTTTATAATACTGTGGTGGTTCCCGGCATCTCCTCCCAAAACCACACTATTTTCTATATGATAAGGGACTATTTATTTATTATATTGATAACTATGTTGTGAAGTTAGTTCCCTTATTAAAAAAAACTTTCATTTGTAACCAAGAAATTTTTTAAAGCGGGACCATTGTTAAGTAACTGATATTAGTATAGAAACTTTAATGTCTTAAGTGAGTACATTGATTATCTATTCAGTAGCAGAATCGAGTTAATTATTCCATATTTGTAATGTATACTTCATTAGCAGTTATTCCAACACCTCACATTTGTTTACATTCAGACTACATTCATTGTTGTTCTCAATAAAGTGTCAAGCTAATAGACAGAGTTCTTATATGAATGCAACCTGGTGAATCCTTGACCCCCTCGATTGTGTCTAAATGCTTTCCCTGGGGATGAGTTCATTTCTGAATTTAAAGTGAATATTTCAAAAGGACTACAATACATAAATAGATCCTCCAACTTACCATGGTGGTCAGATGAACAGGCAATCAGTTGCTGAAGTGTCACCCCTGTTCAGGTTGGTTCTTTCTCTGGCGGTAATGGCTACAAAGAACGAATTAAAACTTATGGTAAGTGGTTTTCGGATGGTGACCCTTTTGGGAATTTGGATTCCCGTTGAATCCACTCCATAAAACTAAAAACATATTTTGTTTTTTAAGAAATGGAAGAAAACAAATATAACGAGTGCTCCTTAAATGTGACCATTTGTGTCATGCATTCTGTAGGATGGTTGAACTTGTGTGATGTCTGGTTGACCGATACGAGGGCAGCAGCGGATTGGTCGACAATCGTAGCCACCCGTGTCTGCAACTCATTTGCAGTCACGCCTCTGTATAGACAGGACGTGTAATATATCACTCTAGTGACACACGGGTTTCCTTCTGTTTCCTATATGGCGCAGTGAGTAGGATACATAAAGAATAATCATGTCTACACATGGTTGCCGAGGGTCGAGATGCATTGCAAGCCCTTAACGACTGTTTGGCTACAATGGCGAGT
>NC_087224.1:17954526-18025166 GCF_015104395.2 Macrobrachium nipponense | reverse complement strand
TGAATGTACACAAATGTGAGGTGTTGGAATAACTGCTAATGAAATATACATGACAGATATGGAATAATTAACTTGATTTTGCTACTGAATAGATATTAAATGTAGTCACTTAATACATAAAAGTTTCTATGCTAATATCAGTCACATAACAATGATATTATGCTTTAAACAATTTCTTGGTTACAAATGAAAGTTTTTTAATAAGGGAACTAACTTCACAACATTGTTATCAATATAATCAATAAAGGGGAGTAACCATTCTCCCTAATCATATAGAAAATAGTGTGGTTTTGGGAGGAGATGCCGGGAACCACCACAGTATTTTAAAAACATGTTACATTGCTTGTTGGCAACTGCAGAGGGTCAAGCCATCCCACTTGTCTTGTGTGGCCACCCACATAAGATATGCAATATTTCAAACTGCCGAGGGAACCTCTTCCCTGCACCCTCCGCGTTCGCTGTGTCTGGTGTGGCCTCACCCTTAGGAAGCTTCAAATGGTTTGGGTGACGTCACAAAATCACAAGCGCAGATGAGTCTTCGTCTCTGGAGTGGGATCATTGATAACTACTATATTGGGTGGGTGGGGGGACACCTTGTCATTGCTATATATCGTGAGATGAATGGAAATATTATCACTGCATAAAAAAGAAACACCAAACTAGGACTGGAACACAAGTGATGGATATTCATTACTGGTGACATAAGCAAGGTATCTGAAAAAGTGAGGATGGAAAGAACGATGGGAAAGATAAATAAGATAAACCTTTCAAATGTAGTAGAGGCAAAGAAGGAAAAGCCACATCTAATCACCTGCTAATTAACACTGAGTTCATTGTTCTGGGTCCCAACCTTCATATGGTTTGGGAAATCATATAAATGCAGTTAATCTAAACAATAGTGGTGATTCGGGTATTTGTTTGGAGAAAGGGAAAATGAGAGGATGGAAATATGTGTTGATTTGATTGACTGAGGTGGTTCATAGCAGTTTGGTTAAGTCGCCCTGATCAATAGAGACACTACTGATCAGGATGGTTTTGACTCTATCTTATGTGACGTATATGATTATTGACATTGTTTTTTCAAAACTGAAGTCATTATTGTAATTATGTGCTGAAAATAGAAGACATGTCGACAGAGAAAACGTATCCACACCCAACATGCTGAGGAAGAGGAACTAAAAAAAAAATCCTTTTCTTGCTTTTTAAATATCATTTAATACACGATTTTCGTATTCTTAACGAAATTAAATAGGCAATTAAAGTTTCATAGAAGAAAGTATTAAATTTTAACAATTAATTTGCAATTTCAGCGAAATTTAATATAGAAAATACTTATACAGGGTTACCAAAAAAGTCATATCTAATAGTCGTAGAGGTGTCGTCTTACATTTACACATTTGGTCTTAATTCACTCCTATCTTTGAAGTGCTGCTTTGCTTAGCACTAATTAAATCTATTATCTCAATAATTAAATATAACAATAAATTTTACTATTTGATCTTCCAAAATTGACATATGGTGGAGACAAAGAATAATAAATAAATAACTATTGACTGTGTCCCTAAATGGAGCTCTATGTTCCTCATCCCCCTTCAAACGTATGATTCATCTTTGTATTGCCTCTCTCAGACTCTCACTCCGATTAGTCATTTGCAGATTTATATAAGCAATTTAATTGTAAAGGACAGTTGTCATCATCTTAGACTAGTGTAAGGACGACATTTCCATCACAATGTCCGTCCTCCCAATGTATTTACCTCTTTTTTAGATATACCAAAATGTAGAGCAGTTTGCAGCCTTTCCACCAATATATGTATCATAAATTTGTACATCCTGTACGCTTAATTATGTGTATATTTGTAAGTGTGACAAAGCACAATCACAGCGAGGCTCCGCTCTTTTTTTGTATGTACGTGTGACGGACACTGCAATAATTCTATCCGCACAGCCTCCTTATATATGTCCTTTTCTGATCAGTAAGAATTTCTCCTAATCTCAGTCCAGTCCTCACAACTGGTGACCTCCTGGATTTAGGACAGTGAATCAGCAGTCTTGCCTAAGCCGTTAAGGGATTAATTACCGCAGCTCACCTTCAGAACCGTTAGCAGACTTATTACGGTGCCTTAGTTTAGGTCTCTGAATGCTCTTATCTGTGGTCGACCAAAGGGCCATTAGCAGACTCAAAACGCCACATCATACACAGGAGTATTTTGGCGTTTTGCCTTAAAGTTTGGCCCACCATTAACGACATCTGTCGACAGTAGCAAAGTGAGATGGCGGACCTGGAGAACTCAAGCCAAGAATGGGAGCTTACAATGCCGCCCCCACCCGCGTATTTCCTCGACGCCCCGATCCACGTCCTTGTGAGCCACTGCCACACCACCTAAGTCCCACTCTGTCAAAATGCTGCCCTTCTCCCAGCAGAACATTGTAGCCTGACTCCAACGCGCGAATATCCAGTTTTGGCTCCACAAAGCGCACCAAGTCGGACCTGGTTGCCTCAGCTCTCCCAGAGAACATATTTGACAGTCTTGCACCATGGATGTCCACCCTATTTGGAGATATCCCCTACGATGACCTTAAATGCAGCTGATCCAGATCCTCTACCTCCTGGTTCCCAAGAGAGCCAACCAAATTTTCGACCTGGTGGTCAGCCCCATGATCACCAAGGACCCAAGATTAGCCTGGCACAAGCTACAAGCCCTGGTATTGCCGCTGGAGATAGACTCCCACGGGCAGAGGAAGGAGGTAAACATCCTGAGGCAGCTCTTCCTCTGCCAACTCGCCCCTTGAGTACAAGGCCAGATCAAGGACGCCGACGACATGGAGATGGAGAGCCAGGGGGAATAAGCACACAAGCTCTACAATGCCACCCACGCCTCAAAACTCACCTCCTGCCGTCACCCAACAGCCTGCAGCAGGAAGACCCCGAGAAGGTGACGATCGATGCAGCCTTCCAGAGGAAGGGACCCTCGCAGCCCTGCCAGAACGTCAGCTGGTGTATCTACCACCAGAGATATGGGAGAAAAGCAAGGAAGTGTGTACACCTCTGCTCCTTCATGCCTCCAAAAAGCTAGGAAGGCGGCACCCAAAACTACCCTCCTTGGCAGTGACAGTAGCCAGGTCCCACCCCAGAGGGTTCTACTACAAAGACGTGATCTCCAGCCATAGGATGCTGATCGGCACCTGGGCCATGCAAGTAGTATTCCCACCATCAGCAGAGGATTGCAAATACACCCCAGCTGCCCTTGTAGCCACCAATGGGACCCCCATTTGCTCCTATGGCACCAAGACCCAGACCATTGTATCCCTGAGTCAGACATACACCTGGCTTTTCATCATTGTGGACGTGAGAATCCCCCTCCTCGGAGCAGATTTCCTTGCCCACCACGGGCTTCTAATGAGTGTAGCCTGCCAACACCTCCTGGATGCGGAAACCTGCCTCTCTTGCCCACTCGACACAGGCCTCAGGGCTTCCGCCATCTGCTTTGCCCTCCCCACAAGTACGGCCCTCTCCTACAGGAGTTCCTGGATGTCTTCTAACCTGAGCTCCGCCATGTAGCAGGGGTCACGCCCAAGTACCGTGTGTAACACCACATCGAATCCAAGGGCCCCCCGACTCATGCAAAGTTCTGCTGCCTACCGCCAAGGCTCCTGCAGGAAGCCAAGAAGGCATTTGCGGGGATGGAGCAGATGAGTATCTGCAATATAGCTTAGAGTTCCTGGGCATCCCCCCTCGACACTGTGAGGAAGGCAGACGACACATGGAGACCCTGCAGAGACTACTGTTGCCTCAACCTCCTCACCACACCAAAATGCTACCCTCTGCTGAACATGCAGGACCTCACCAGTCCCCTCCAGTGGGGCAAAGACATTTTCATAGGTAGACCTCTGAAGTCCTAATTCTAAGTCTCCATCCATCCTAATAACATCCCGAAGACGGCAATCATTACGCCCTTCAGGTCCTTCATCTTCACCTTCTCTACTTTTGGCCTGCGGAATAATGGATCTACCTTTCAACACCTAATAAACAGCATCCTCAGCGATTTACCCTTCTGTGTCTACTAAATAGACGAAATCCTCATATTTTCCAGATCACCAGAGGAACTCCTGAACCACGTGAGGGCCATCCTCAAGCACCTGCAGGAGAACAAGCTCATCATCCGGTTCAGTAAGTGTACCTTCGGTGCAGAGAAGGTGGATTTCCTGGGTCATGAAATCACCCTAGCAGGAGGACCTCCCATGGCATTGAAGGTAACCGCAGTTGAGAAGCTTGCGACGCCAACTACAGTCAAGGCCCTACAGGACTTTTTCGGGATGGTGATCTACTACAGGAGGTTCATGAAGGGCAAGCCAAAGAGCCTGGTATGGGAGAAGGCCCAGCAGCGCGGCTTCAATCGCACCAAGGCAGTCCTCAGCTGAGCTACAACCTGGCTTACCTAGATCCCGACACACCCCTGATTCTCACAACCGATGCCAGCAACATTGCTTATTGTGCCATCCTGGAACAGCTGATCAATGGGATCACTATGCCACTGGGCTTCTTCAGCAGGAAGCTGAAACCTGCTGAAACCCACTACAGCACCTTGAACAGCGAGCTCTTCACTGACTACCAAGTACCTCCTGGAAGGCGTCCGGTTCACTATAAGGACGGACCAACAGCTTCTGGTCCACAACATTGTCAAGATGAGAGACGCTTGGTCCACAAGACAGCAGCGACACCTCGCTGCCATATCCGAGTTTAGGTGCGGCCTCGAGTACGTCCCCTGTGGGAGGAACCCTGTAGCCGATGCCCTCTTGAGAATCAAAATAAATTCCCTGCACCTCGGCATGGACTATGAGAACCTGGCACAGGAGCAAACCTCCAATCCCAAAGTACCAACGTACCAGGCTGCCATCACCTCCCTCCAGTTGGAAGACATTTCTTTCAGTCATTCCAAAACTATGCTTCTCTGCAACACCAGCACCAGCCCCCCGCATCCCTGCTGACACCTGCGACAAAGCGCTACTCTCCAGCCATTTTGGAGTGCCAGATTGCATCAAGACTGACCGAGGAACCGCCTTCACCTTGGAACTCTGGACCACCCTGGCACACCTGATGGGGACGAAGCACCACAACGCCACGGCCTACAACCCTGCAGCAAATGGCATGTTGGAAAGGACCCACCACTCCCTCAAGGCCTCTCTGATGGCATGCTGCACGGGCCTTGACTGGAAAGCACATCTACCCTGGGTCCTCCTCAGCGACCCATCACCCTTGGAGAAGGTCTTCAGGGAAACCTTGACAGTGCCAGGAGAATTCTTCCTGGTCGACCACCACGATGAGGACGTCCCCTTATCAAGACTCCTTGCAGTCATCCAGATATTCATCCCTGCCACGAGAACTTCTCTGACAGAACGAAGCAGTTCTGACTGAAAGCCTTGGATTCCTGCATACACCTCTTTGTCAGAAACTACGCCACCCACCAGACCATAACGATACCCTGTCGAGGACCGTATCAAATCATCCACCGTGAGGAAAAGCGTTCATCATAGCAAGCAATGGCTGCAAGGACTGGGTCTCCATCGACCAGCTGAAACCTGCCTCCTTTCCTGATGAAGTTGACACCACAGAAGTATCTCACAGGCCTTCCCCTCTGAACAATGTTCCACCGGGACGTTCCAGTGCCCCCAGACATCGCTAAAGCTGCCCAAAGAGAGCAGTCAAATCACCCCAGGGCTACCACCAGGGACGACATCCAGCTGTCCAACTCACCTGAAGACAAAGAGCAGAGAACATGCCCCAACAGATGGAATCACAAACCTGTGGACTCCACCCTCCAGCAGGATACCAATGACCAATCATCCAATTATCTTTACCATAATCATTGTCTTGGTGGGGGAGTATCTGTAAGGACAACATTTCCACTGAAATGTCTGTTTTCCCTATGTATATACCTCTTTTTTACATATACCAATATGTAGAGCAGTGTACGGCCTTTCTGCCGATATATGTATCACAAATTTACACATCCTGGACATGTAATTAGATGTATATTTGTAGGTCCAAGAAAGCACAATCACAGCGAGGGTCTGCTCCCTTTTTCCGTATGCATGCATGATGGACACTCCTTGTCTTAGTCTGGTCCTCTCACTAGGTTTCATGGCACAGGTAGGGGCTCCAGCAGGACCACCAGATATTCATACCTGTAAATTTTCTGCATTCGGACTATTTTTCCTTTGTTTATCATTACATATCCCTTTTTTAAATATTTTGAGTAATTTGCGACTATCTCTTTCTTGAACGGAAAATAATGCAAGCACAACTACAAGCTGATATGTCTATATGGATGTGCCTTTTTGGTGCTCAATTATGAAATGAGCCAATTCTATTGTTTCCTCTTTTACAAAAATTGCTTGTGTCATAGTACATGAAAAATATGAATTGGTAGAAAATACGAGTGTCAGTGAATATGCGTTTTGATCCAAGGAAACCATTCTTGTTATACAGCACCCAACAATATAGAAACAATAGGCATATAACCATTATCTGCGACTGTGTGACATCACCCAAATTGGTCGAAGCAACAATTTACTGATGTAAACTTAGGGTAAGGCCACACCGGATGGGGCAGCGTCGAAGTGCATGCACAACTCGGGCAGGAGAGCAGCGTCAAAATGACACATGGCAACACCAGAAATGCCACCCTCCCATGCATCACTCTCAGAGGTCAAAGATATATTAGGGCTGTTGCCTTGTATAATAAGGCGCCCTATGAGGTAATGTTAGACTTGCGATAATCTTACGCTAAGTCGGTTGGTTATGCACTTCCATACTCATTGGAGTGTCTTGGGGTTTGCTGATAACCTACGAAGTGGTTATGACAACGATGTGTTAAACTCATGATGATATCTTTTCTGATGTGAGGTTTCTAGTAGAAAACACGAAGTATGAAAAATACTTATATTCTCTGAGATTACATGATGAAGACCAGGTAGGATTGTACAGGTCTGCCAATGACGATGGCTTGATCACTTCTGCCAATGATGATGGCTAATTCTGTTCTGTTCTGACTACCATCTCAGTTACAAGTCATAAACAAAGCACACAGTAGCTCGAACATATGAACATACATACAAATGAGACACATTAGAAATGACGTAGGCCATTTGAATTATAGGTCACGGTAGTTGTCTCAAGCAGGAAGCTTGGACTAATGTTTCAAAACAAATGAATGACCACAGGTGATGGCATGTCAACTTAGCCTACTTTATTGTACCTGGTCTGATCACATTCCTGCAAGCAATCTGGTTGACCTCTTTAGTTTTAGTTTTTTATATATATGGAATAACATTCCATATTTTTATTATGTAATCACTTACAGATATACTTCTGTGCAAATTGTCAAGTTTGGATAGGAAATTTGATTTAATAGAAAACCTAAGTGTTAAACTTGACGATAGACTGCGTATGACCCTACGGTCTTTTGAATCTTTGCTTGCAATACTGGAAGTCGGTCTCTAAAAACAAATGATGCACCATAGACAACCCTTCTCCCTCAAAGTATCTTTCACGAAGTAGTAACCTTATTGGCAGTAGAGACTGGGACTCGAATGCATGACACCAATGGCCATATTTAAGGGGCACTCGTTACATTCTTCTTCCATTCCTTAAGGAAATGTAATTTTATAGAGTGGTTCACGGGGATCCCACAAAAGTCGCCTTCGAAACACCTCCATAATTAATTCTTCTGTAGCCATTACCGCCAGACAAGACTGACTGAACAGGTGACACTTCAGCAACTGATTGCCTGTTCATTGGACCATGGTAAGTTGGAGGTTCTATTTATGTATTGTGGTCCTTTTGAAATATTGACTTTAAATTCAGTAATGAACTCATCCCCAGGGAAAGCATTATAGACGTTGTAGTTTCAAAACTGAAGTCATTATTGTAATTATGTGCTGAAAATAGAAAACGTGTAGACAGAGAAAACGTATCCACAGCCAAATCGCCGAGGAAGAGGAACTAAAAAAAAAAAAAAAGATTCCTTTTCTCGCTTTTTAAATATCATTTGTTACACGATTTTCGTACTTCTATCAAAATTAAATAGGCAATTAAAGCTTTATGAAAGAAAGTATTAAATTTTAGCAATTATATTGCAATTTCAGCGAAATTTAATATAGAAAATGCTTATACAGGGATACCAAAAAAGTCTCTTATAGGCGTAGAGGTGTACCATAGTCTTTTTATTTGGTTTTTTATTCAACCCTATCTTTAGAGTGCTGCTTTGCATAGCACCAATCATATTTATTGTGTCAATAGTTAATTGTAATAATAAATTTTACAATGTGAGTTTCCAAAACCGACATATGGTGGAGACAAAAAATAATAAATAGATAACTATCGACACCGACTGGTTAAGTCGCCCTGATCAATAGAGACACTACTGATCAAGATTTAAATTTTAAAAATCAAAACGTTTATTGATATACATCTTTAAATGGAAGGTAGCAGCATGCTGCTATACCCACCTACAAAATTCAAAAGATTCCAGGCAAAATTAATAATAAATACGTAAATAAAAATTAAAAAAACAGTAATGAAAAGCAAATATTTCTCATGATAGGAATTTTAACTCCAATTTATACAAAAGCAAATACTAAGCTATAATATAAATTTTTATACAAATCTAATGTTGATATACTATAGCAAATTTATAATAGGCAAAAGCCATACAAAACAAATATAACAAAAGTAAATTTAAAAAAAAAAAAATTAAGAAAAGGCACAAAAAATCAAGTTATACAAAATCCTACTCAAGGACAGGCAAGTGGCTCACAATTATTAATTCCAAAATAAATTAGGAAATTTCTTTACAATTTTGAAACATACGTCCTTTTCAGGAAATAACATACTTGATTTATTGCATCATCTATTCTGGGGTTACGAAACATAACAATGTTGTAAGGTAAGTTTCCGTAACTCACTGCAAAATTTACATTCAGAGTTTTCATCATCAATGTATTCCCAATAATATTTATATCCCAAACGTAACCTCATTATTAATATTGTATATCTACCATATACAATATTACTGTTTTCAGACAAACAAATAGTGTCTAAAACTGACACTACCATTGTTTAAAATTTGTCGAATTTCAGCCGCTTCCCACAAAGACCTCTTGATTTTTAACCCTCTTTATTCTGCTCAGTCATTGTGCTTTCTGTATCAAGTTCTTTACACTTACTAATTCCCTGTCAACTGGATACTATCTAGAGTGAAGCGCAAGAAGAGCACTCTGGTAATCAACGAAAACAAACAAGTCTTTCATCTTGTTTACTACTAAAGCTGGCCTCACACTAGGCATTTTTTTCTCGAGCAGCGAGCCGTTGCTGCCGAGAATGAAAAACGGGAGCTTTTAGCTCGAGATCTGCTTCCGAACAGGATCGGAAAGCAGCCAGCACGGAGCGCGAGCAACAGCATAGTGTAAACAAACAAGGATGGCTGCTGCTGATAGGACGTACTCTCCTGAGCCACTCTTGAACCCACAAACGTTTTTTGTTACTCTTGCATTCACGTAAGTTTCCGAGAAATAAACCACTGCAGCGCATCTTGCAACAGTCCGACAATTTCTGGGCGCCATGATGATATCAGATGATCAGTTTTGTTTACTTTTTCCTACGGCTCCTCGAAACCACGAGTTCCTAGTGTGACGATACAACACTTTTGCTCGCGAGCATCGGCTGGATGCTGGCCAAAACCACGAGCAAGAAATGACTAGTGTGATACCAGCTTAAGGTTAACCCTTCATGAATGGCATGTAATTCAGCAGTAGTAGTAGAAGTTTTATCTTCTATTCTTTTTGACAGCGTCTCGTCAGTACTCGCATCATTTTCATAATATTCCTTCATAACCATCCCGCATCCAACCTTGATACCATTCACTGAACCATCACAGTACATATGTATACTATTAGCTTTAGGTAATGTGTTGATTTTAGACAAAATTAATTGTTTCAATTCATAAGTGTTGCACTCTCTCTTGTTTTACAGTTAAGTTTACAAATACTTACATTAATTTTGTAACTCTATCTTATGTGACGTGTATGATTATAGCCGTTGTAGTTTCAAAACTCAAGTCATTATTGTAATTATGTGCTGAAAATTGACATGACAGAGAAAACGTATCCGCAGCCAACATGATGAAAACGAGGAACCAGGAAAGATTCCTTTTCTCGCTTTTTAAATATCCTTTGTTAACGATTTTTGTATTCTTGTCAAAATCAAATAGGTAATTGAAGATTTTAAAAAGAAATATTACATTTTAACAATTAATATGAAATTTTAGCCAAATTTAATATAGAGATTATTTATACGGAGTTAAGAAAAAAAGTCATATTGCTTCACCGTTGAGGTGTAATTTAGCAATAAACCATTATGGATTTCACTTCCTTTTTCTTCACTGACTCATCTTTGAAGCTGGCTTGCCCAGCACTAAATAAGGTAGATCTAGGGTACTTATCCACGGCGGCCTAGACTATGGCAGTGTAAGGACAACGCTTATCCATAATTTTCTCTGTATATAATTCATCATTCGCGTTGTTCTTACTTCCCTCCGAGAGAGCGTTCAGCGGGCTTTCCGCCAGTGTATAAAGCTTGTATAACCATATTTTGTGTACTTTTATATTTTGTATTTTATGTCTCAAGAAACACAAATCAGGTCTCGCCGACCCACTTTTACTCTCTTGCGGGTCGGTAGCCACATTTCCATCCGCATGCTGTATATTTATAATTCCCTTGACTGTAATAAAAATCAATACACTTCTACCTGCCTCTTTGTCCACCTCTCACAACTAGTGACCTCCCAGTTTGGACGGTGACCCAAGCGGTTTTGGCTCAGCCATTAAGGGACTAACTACCGCCGCTCACCTTCAGAGATCTTTAACGGACTCACACGGCGCCTCAGTATAGATCTCTGAAAGCTCCTACCATGGAAATAACCAACGCCTCTAACGGACTAAATACGGCATACCTGCCCAAGGTGTGTTCAGGCGTTTCCTCAAACGGTTTGCCCCGCCATTCACGACTCTGCCGACCGTTTCTGTGAGAGAGGACAATGGGCGCAGACAGTACCACACAGGAAACCCAGGCCTCCCCCACCCCAGTGACGGCCTCGGACACAGCGGCCGCTCAAGCTGTCAAATTGCCCCCTTTCACAACGGCTGACCCGACCGCCTGGTTCTTCCGAGCTGAAGGGCAATTCCGGATCGCGGGGCTCACGAACAAAGTACTGCAGGCTGACCTCGTCACAGCGGCTCTCCCGACAGAGGTTTCGACCGAATATCTAACTGGCTGACCGGTCGAGCATGAACCGGACTTGTCACGCTCGACGAGATAAAAGAAAGGCTCGTGACAGCCTATTCCGCGCCCATCGCTGAAAAGGCCGCCCGCGCCCTCGACCTAGTCGCGAACCCCATGCGCGGCACCGACCCCCAAGATGCCTGGGACACTGTGATGGGCCTCGTCCGTCTGCCCGAAATAGGCCCCGACGGAAAAAAGAAAGAGATCTGCCTGAGCCGCGAAATATTCCTGCGGCAACTCGAGCCGGACGTCCGAAAACACCTGACCGATGCGTACACCCTAGAGGACGATGAACTACTGGAGAAGGCAAAGAAACTGACATTGTCGAACAATGCAGCGAAGCTCACCGCCCCCCGATCCTCCGTGTGCCTAGGCGCAGAGAAGGAAGAAGACGACGACGACCCAACGCAAGAGATCGGCGCTGTATCCCAAGGGAAGTCCTCCCACATGCAGCGAGGTGAAAACTCCTGGTCCCGCTTCCACCGGAGGTTCGGGAGATTCTCCAAGAGGTGCGAAAGCCCTTGCACCTTCCAGCAGTCAAAAAACGGCGACGGCAAACAAAACCAAGGCCACCCGTGGCAACAGCCTCGTCGGAACCACACACCGTAGGGTTCTACGTCTGCGACGCGATCTCCAGCCGGAGGATGTTGGTGGACACGGG
The DNA here is from genome assembly GCF_015104395.2 of Macrobrachium nipponense. NCBI lineage: Eukaryota > Metazoa > Arthropoda > Malacostraca > Decapoda > Palaemonidae > Macrobrachium > Macrobrachium nipponense. The sequence continues at coordinate 18,013,164 of NC_087224.1, read as the reverse complement.
GGCGATGCACTCGGTATTCCCGCCATCAGGAAAAGACCGTAGCCACGAGCCCAACAAAACAACCGCCCTCGTCGCCACAAACAGGACCCCCATCTGTTCCTACGGCACGAAGTCCCTCGAGATATCCATCTTGGGGCGAAACTACGTCTGGGAATTCACCATCGCGGACGTCAGAATCCCGCTACTGGGGGCAGATTTCCTGGCGCAGAACGGCCTCCTGGTGGACGTGGGCCGCAAACGCCTCCTCGACACGGGGACATGCCTTTCCCTACCACTGGCAGCAGGCCCGGGCGCCCCTACAATTTGTACCATCGCCCCTCACAAGTACGGACACCTCCTGCAGGAATTCCCCGAAGTCTTCAAGCCGGAACTTCGTCAGGCGGCAGGGACGCCGCCCAAGCATGGAATATTCCACCACATAACCACCACAGGCCCCCCGACACACGCGAAGTTCCGACAACTCCCTCCAGGCCGCCTCCAGGAGGCGAAGCAGGCGTTCTCGGAGATGGAACGAATGGGCATCTGCAAGAAAGCGTCGAGCCCTTGGGCGTCGCCCCTGCACATGGTACAGAAACCTGGAGGCCCTGCGGAGACTACAGGAGACTCAACCTCGCTACAATCCCTGACCAGTACCCCTTGCCAAACATGCAGGATTTGACAGGGGCCCTCCATGGGGCGAAAGTCTTCACAAAAATGGACCTCTTAAAATCTTATTTCCAGGTTCCAGTGCACCCCGAGGATGTCCCCAAGACTGCCATCATCACGTCTTTTGGCTCCTTCGTCTTCCATTACTCAACCTTCGGCCTGAGGAATGCAGGGGCCACCTTCCAGCGCCTGATGGACAGCATCCTGGGGGACCTGCCCTTCTGCGTCTGCTACATCGACGATATCTTAATTTTATCCAGGTCCTTGGAGGAGCACCTACATCATGTCCGAGCGGTCCTGAAGCGCCTGCAGGAAAACGGGCTGGTCGTCCGTTTCGACAAATGCACCTTCGGCGCCGAGAAGGTGGACTTCCTCGGGCACGAGATCTCCGCAGCAGGCGTGCGCCCCATGGCCTCGAAGGTAGGTGCGGTGCAGAAGTTCCCAACACCAACCACGGTCAAGTCCCTGCAGGAGTTCATCGGAATGGTCAACTACTACCGCCGGTTCATCCCCGACGCCGCCCGCACCATGTCTCCTCTAACACAGGTCCTGAAGGGGAAACCAAAGGCCCTAACGTGGGAGGCCGAACAAGAGAAAGCTTTCAACGAGATGAAGAGGGCCCTCGCCAGAGCCGTGACATTATGCCACTAAGACCCTACTGCACCTTTACGCTTCACCACCGACGCCAGCAACGTCGCCTGCGGGGCTGTCCTTGAGCAGATGGTCCAGGGCGAGCCCCAGCCACTCGCCTTCTACAGCAAAAAACTGTCAGCCGCCGAGACGAGGTACAGCACGTTCGACCGCCAAAACTCTGGCTGTGTACCAAGCAGTGCGCCATTTCTGCTACCTCCTCGGGGCTCCCCCTTCACGATCAGGACAGACCACCTCCCTTTGGTACACGCCTTCACCAAGGCGGGCGACGCTTGGTCAGCGGTGAAGGGATAACAGCAGAGGCATGCCACCTGGTCAGCCTCACGCGGGGAGTTTGGTTGGCCACCATCCAGTACGTGCTTGGTGAGAAGAACCCCGTGGCAGATGCCCTATCGAGGATAGAAATCAACGCCGTGCATCTCAGGGTCGACTACGAAGACCTCGCCCGGGAACAGGCTGCCGACCTGGAGACTGCCGCATACCGCACAGCTATCACCGCCCTCAAGTGGGAAGACGTGCCCTTCGGACCCGCTGGCACTACGCTCCTCTGCGACATCAGCACGGGCCGCCCGCGCCCGCTGATCCCAGCCTCCCGAAGGAAAGCCGTGTTCGACGTCATACACGGACTCTCGCACCCCTCGGGCCGGATAACGATGCGCCTCCTGATGGAGAAGTTCGTCTGGCATGGAATTCGGAAGGACTCCCTTGAGTGGGCCAGGACCTGCGTGCCTGGCCAAACTAGCAAAATCAGTCAGCACACAGAATCAGGCGTGTGGGAATTCCCGCAGCCGAAACAAAGATTCGGCAACATCCACATAGACGTCGTTGGCCCCCTGGCCCCGTCGGAAGGCGCCAGATACCTCCTGATGGTAATCGATCGCTCCACCAGATGGCCCGAGGCAACACCGATGCTGGAGGCAAACCCACGAAAGCATGCGCCGAAGCCTCCTCGCCAGCTGGGTCAGTCGATTCGGAGTGCCAGACGAAATCACGACAGACCGCGGACCAGTTTTCCTGTCGGAGTTGTGGACTGCCCTGGCCTGCCTAATGGGGACGTTGCTACACACCACCACCGCCTACAACTCAGCAGCTAACGGCATGGTGAAGAGAGTCTACCGTTCGATCAAGGCGCTGCACTGACGAAAATTGGAAGAGCCAACTACCGTGGGTCCTCCTCGGTCTCAGGACTGCCTCGTGGGTGAACGGCGAGGCATCACCCACGGAGAAGGTATACGGGGAGCCATTAACAGTCCCTGGCGAGTTCTTCCCGACCAATGCCGACGACGCTGACGTCTCCATCGCCAGGCTTCGGGAATCCGCCGGGAAGTTCACGCCCTGCGTCAAAACCTTCTCCGACAGAACCAAACGTTTCCTCCCGAAGGCCCTATCATCGTGCAAGCACGTCTTCGTCAGGGACGACGCCCGCCGCCCGCCTCTAACGAGACCCTACCGTGGTCCCTTCCGCATCCTACAACGCACTGACAAGGCATATCTCTTATCTATCAACGGTCGCAAGGACTGGGTCACAATCGATCGTCTGAAACCAGCCTTCATCATGGACGAGGACCTCGCAGACGCGGATTCCACAGGGCGCCTCAATCTTCCTCGGAAAGAAGCGACTCCTTCGATCGCCAAACCTCCCGGCCGTAGCCGCGGCCGCCCTCGGAAGACGGTCGAACCCCCCGAGGATCACCTCAGGGGAGGCATCCCGTTCCCGGAAACTCCCGAGGATCTACCACAGCAACTGATATTGCGCACCCGAGGGCGCCTCCGCCGCCCAGCTCGCTTCTGCGAGTGACAACCCAAAGTACAAAGAAATCAGCCAACAATTATGCCTAATTATTGTCTTAGGGGGGGAGTATTTGTAAGGACAATGCTTATCCATAATTTTCTCTGTATATAATTCATCATTCGCGTTGTTCTTACTTCCCTCCGAGAGAGCATTCAGCGGGCTTTCCGCCAGTGTATAAAGCTTGTATAACCATATTTTGTGTACTTTTATATTTTGTATTTTATGTCTCTCAAGAAACACAAATCGGGTCTCGCCGACCCACTTTTACTCTCTCGCAGGTCGGTAGCCACATTTCCGTCCGCATGCTGTATATTTATATTTCCCTTGACTGTAATAAAAATCAGTACACTTCTACCTGCCTCTTTGTCCACCTCTCACAGCAGTGTCGGTTTTTCAATGCAGTTTTACCACCTGAACAAGAATTTTAAGTAATATTTATTCTAGACGAACTGTAATTAAACCCCCAGGAGCCAGTACTAAACACGGGAGTGCTTCTGTAGAAATACCCTAAATAATCTTCTGTTTCTCGATAAAGAAACTTTAACAAAATAATGGTATCTATTTTAAGTGGTGAATACGATTTTGGAGATATGGAATATTGTACTTTATGTGAATATTGATATTGGAGAAGTAGAATAGGCGAAATGTTGCAGAAATAAGATAAATTACAAAATAAGGAAGATATATGGTGCAAAGTTAATGAGATCAGCAGGAAGAACGTAACACTCATGAGAAAAGTCCCTATTATTTGTCGGTAAGTAGTTTGAGGGCTTAAGCCAAGTTACCTAAGTTAACAAACAATAATTCCTGACTATCACCTTGCTACGAGACATATGAGATTCGATTTGACTAATAGAAGTGGTTCATTTAGTTAAATTGTCCAGACCTATAAAGACACTACTGATTAAGATGGTTTTTACTCTATATTATGTGACATTAATGATGTTATAGTTTTACAACTGAAGTCATCATTGTAATGATGCACCACATTAATGTGCTGAAAATAGAAGACATGTTGACAAAGAAAACGTATCTACAACCAACATGGGGAGGAGAGGAACCAGGAACGACTCCTTTTTCTCGCTTTTCAAATTTCATTTTTGCTCAATTTCTGTATCTCTATCTAACTGTAAGAGAATTCAAACTTTTTCAAGAATATATTAAACTTTAACAATTACTTGGCAAGAGAAGCAAAATTTAATATAAACATTATTATAAGGGAGAAAACCCAAAATAATTGTATACTATTCGTAGAGACGTAACGTAGAGAGTAGCAGAGACGACTGATTTGCATTCCTTAGGGAAGAGGATAATATCTTTAAAGTACCTAGCACTAATAAAAACCGTCTATATGCTGGCCTAGTCTGGTTATCAGTTATATCTACCTCAAGCATTTTGGAGTCAAAGCAATCAACTAACCTCTTGAGGTTGTAGAGCGTTTTTATTTTCTTTCTTTTCTTTTGTGCTGAATTTATTTATGTATTTGCCAAGATGTATCTCTCAAGGTAACACTGCTATTTGGGTAAATCCAAGATGGCCGCCATAAACTTTTGAAAAGCATAATTTTTCAAGTTTTCCTTCATCCACATATCATTATGACTGCCATAAAGCCTTATTTATTAAATGTTATTATAAAGACATTATAAACTTGTTAGTTTACTGATATTACTTTTCTCTTAATTAAACAAAAACGTAAATCCAAGATGGCTGACAACACATTTAAACACAAAGACACATGTTCTGCACTTTTATTATTAGTATGTATATTAGAAGCGTTTACAAGGCATTATTCCATTGATATGTCTTACAATTGAAGCAGTTCTTCAAATTATTCACTGTCTATAAAATTGACGGCCATCTAGGATCAAAACTACAAGAGATACAGCTTGGCAAACAGCAAAATTGGATTCAGCGTGAAAAAAAATTGTTTGCCAACTTTGACTCCAAAATGCCTAAAAATCCTTAAATTTACGGCCACATTTTCCATAATTTGAACCAGACTATAATATACAACCAACGATCTTTTAAATTTGATCTTTCAAAACCGAAAGATGGAGGAGAGTTATATTCCTAAATGGAGTTCTACATTATTCTTCTCCCTTCAAACTTGTTACTATTTCGTAATAGTATATTTATACCTAGAAGTAATTTATAAGTGGGGGACAGTCAGTCAGTCATCAACAGCTTAGACTATAGCCTCCCCAGAATTAATTAACCTAGTGCAAACACTCTCCGAAATAACAATTATATTAATTATGACTGCGCTGTGGTCACAATAATGCCTCCTAAGTCAATTATTAATTGGCTCCATCTGTCAGTTTGTATGGGACATTTTGAGCGATGCCATGGCAGTGGAGTGCGCAAAAACATTCCAGTTGTTCTCGGAAGTGATTGTAAACCGCTGTTAACCCTCTTACGCCGAAGCCCTAAAAATCAAAACCTCTCCTGTATGCCGGCGCCGGTTTGGAGTGAGAGCGGAACCGGAAAAAATAATTTTTTCAAAAAATCACAGCGCGCTTAGTTTTGAAGATTAAGAGTTCATTTTTGGCTCATTTTTTTTCATTGCCTGAAGTTTAGTATGCAATCATCAGAAATGAAAAATAATATCATTATCATATGTAAATAATGCGATATATGGTAACGAAAAAAAAAATTCATAGATAATTGTATTCAAATCACGCTGTGCAAAAAACGGTCAAAGCTAACGAGTTACTTTTTTTTTGTTGTATTGTACACTAAATTGCAATCCTTTTGATATATAATACATAGTAAAAAAATAAAAGCAACACCGGAAAAATATTATCACAAAATGATGTACGAATTCGTAACGCACGGACGTAAAAAAATGTTATTTTCAAAAATTCACCGTAATTCTAAATAATGTTCTAGAGACTTCCAATTTGTTTCAAAATTAAGACAAATGATTGAATATTACGATACTGTAAGAGTTTTAGATTAGAATTGCAGATTTCGACCATTTCGGACGAGTTAAATTTGACCGAATGTCGAAATTTTAATATATATATTTTTTTATATGCATATATTTCAAAGATGGAGAAAGCTACAACCTTCAATTATTTTTTATTGTATTCTTCATGAAATTGCGCACATTTTGATATATGAAACTCTATAAAAAGGCTAATATGAAAAGGAGCAAATATTAGGATAATGCGATGTACGTATTTCGGAGACTTGCGGCCGCGAATCGGCGCGCGGAGTGAAGGTAAATATATTTTTCAAAAATTCACCATAAATCACAATATTGTTTTAGAGACTTCAAATTTGTTTCAAAATGAAGAAAAATGACGGAATATTACTAGGCCGTAAGAGTTTTAGCTTACAATTGCGTTTTTCAACTATTTCAGTAGAGTCAAATTTGACCGAACGTGGTTTTTTTTCTATTTATCGTGATTTATATGCAAATATTTCGAAAAAAGAGAAAAGCTACAACCTTCAATTATTTTTAGTTGTATTCTACATGAAATTGCGCACATTTTAATATATAAAACTTTATGTAACAGCTAATTTTAAATGGTGCAAACATTTCGACAATCGCACAAAAAAATTCTGATTTTTTCGGAAGAGTTACCGCGCGAACGTAATGTTTTTGTTTTTCATAAATTCACCATAAATCGAAATATTGTGCTAGAGACTTCCAAGTCGTTGCAAAATTAAGGTAAATGATTGAATATTACTAGAATATAAGAGTTTTAGCTTACAATTGCGTTTTTCGACCATTTCGGTAGAGTCAAAGTTGACCGAAAGTTGAAATTTTTGCACTTAACGTTATTTATATGAAAATATTTCAAAACTGATAAAAGCTACAACCATGGGTTGTTTTTTGTTGTATTGTGCATGAAATTGCGCACATTTCCATATATAAAACTTTATGTAACGGCAAATTTAAAAGGGTGCAAACATGAGGACAATCGCACGAAAAAATTTATCGGAAGAGTTATCGCACGAACGTAAGGAAAAAGTTTTTTCATAAATTCACCATAAATCGAAATATTGTGCTAGAGACGTCCAATTGTTGCAAAATGAAGGCAATGATTGAATATTACTATAATATAAGAATTTTAGCTTACAATTGCGTTTCTCGACCATTTTTCTGTAGAGTCAAAGTGAACCGAAGGTTGAAATTTTTGCACTTATCGTTATTTATATGAAAATATTTCAAAATTGATAAAAGCTACAATCATGAGTATTTTTTTGTTCTATTTTACATGAAATTGCACACATTTTCATATATAATACTTCATGTAAAGGATAATTTAAAATGGTACAAAAATTATGTCAAAGTGACGAAATAATTTCCGAGATGTGTCACTGATACTTTTTAGTGCGATAAGAAAGAAATTCGCGCTTGCGCGCCTGCGTAGCGATTGTAAACAAAACAACGCCTTGATCCGTGAACTCCCAGCACCCCCCAAGGCGCGTGATACAAAAGTTTTCGGCTGGTAGGCCTATAAGTATTTTTCCGCGAATTTTTAAAAAAAACTTTTTTGAGCCAACGTATGATACGTCCAATCGGCATACGGGAGACATTTTGACTCGACGTTTAATACGTCCAATCGGCGTAAGAGGGTTAAAGAGGTGGCACGCAGCAATTATAGAACTATTTAGCTAATCCTGTTTCTCTTTTTCTTCTCTCTCCCAAAGTTCGATTTCTCCCTTTATTCTTCATCTGTACATTCACCAAGGAATTTAATTCTATTTCGTGTCTGAAAACCGCATTTAGCTAAGGGGAAGGAATTATGTTAATTAGCTATTTGTGTTCATCACTCCTTGCCATCCGGCCCATTACAGTATAATAGCCTAGATGTATCATTAAAACCATAACTCCTTCGTAAGATATCTAACATTTACAATTATTATCTACTTTCACACCATAAGGACCCCTTGCTGATGACATGTACAGATAAAATCTATAAAGGATGTGATCAATTTCTCTTAAGAAATTGCAGTCCAGAAATTTCAATCTCCGAACTGACCAGCAACTTTTAAGAGAAGGCGTTTAAAGACAGGTGAATACGTAGAGTTTCCAGAAAGTTAGACTTTGCCGATACTTATTTACGAGTCATGGGGACTTTAATATTTGTAAAATTTTAAAAAATTAAGTATGATAACAAGCAATGAATTGAAAATTTACTATCACACTGACATTTTAAATTGCAGTTTAGAAATTTCAAGCTCCGTACTGTTAACAACTTTTAAGAGAAGGCGTTTGAAGATGAAGATTAGTAGAGTTTCTAGTAAATTAGACTTTTTCAAGACTTATTTAATACATATAAGTTTCTATGCTAATATCAATTACTTAACAATGATATTATGCTTTAAACAATTTCTTGGTTACAAATGAAAGTTCTTTAATAAGGGAACTAACTTCACAACGTAGTTATCAATATAATAAATAAAGGGAAGTAACCATTCAAGTAACATAGTCTCTAATCATATAGAAAATGGTGTTGTTTTGGGAGGAGATTTATATATGTCCTTTTCTGACCTATAAATTAGTAAGCATTTCTCCTTGTCTCAGTCCGGTCCTCTCACTAGGTTTCATGGCCCACGTAGGGGCTCCAGCAGGACCACCAGATATTCATACCTGTAAATTTTCTGCATTCGGACTATTTTTCCTTTGTTTATCATTTCATTTCCCTTTTTTAAATAATTTTGAGTAATTTATGACTATCGCTTTCTTGAGCGGAAAATAATGCAAGCACAACTACAAGCTGATATGTCTATATGGATGTGCCTTTTTTGTGCTCAATTATGAAACGAGCCAATTCTATTGTTTCCTCTTTTACAAAAATTTTTTGTGTCTTAGTACATGAAAAATATTGAATTGGTAGAAAATACGATTGCATTAAATACCCACTTTGATCCAAGAAACCCTTTTTTTGTTATCAACGCCAAATGATAATAGAAACAATAGGCATATTTTGGTAAGGACAAACACTTTATTCACAATTTTCTCTGTATGTAGTTCAACATTCACGTTGTTCTTACTTCCCTCCGCGAGAGCGTTCAGCGGGCTTTCCGCCAATGTATATATCTTGTGAAATCATATTTTATGTACTTTTGTATTTTGTATTATGTGTCTCTCAAGAAACACAAATCGGGTCTCGCTGACCCACTTTTATTCTCTCACGGGTCGGTAACCACATTTCCACCCACATGCTGTATATTTGAATTTTCCCTTACCTGTAATAAAGTCAGTACACTACCTGCCTCTTTGTCCACACCTCACAACTGGTGACCTCCCGGTTTGGACGGTGACCCAAACGGTGTTGGCTCAGCCATTAAGGGACTAACTACTGCTGCTCACCTTCAGAGATCTTTAACGGACTCACATGGTGCCTCAGTATAGATCTCTGAAAGCTCCTACCGTGGAAAAAACCAACGCCTCTGACGGACTAAATACGGTATACCTTCCCAAGGTGTATTCAGGCATTCCTCAAACAGTTTGGCTCGCCATTCACGGCTCTGTCGACCGTTTTTGTGAGAAAGGACAATGGGCGCAGACAGTACCGCGCGAAAAACCCAGGCCTCCCCTGCCCCAACAACAGTCTCGCACACAGCTGCCGCTCAAGCTGTCAAATTAACCCCCTTCACAACAGTGAACCCAACCACCTGGTTCTTCCGAGCTGAAGGGCAATTCCAGATCGCGGGACTCACGGACAAGGTACTACGGGCTGACCTTGTCACAGCAGCCCTCCCGACAGAGGTGTTCGACTGAATAACTCCCTGGCTGACCGGTCGAGCACAAACCGAACCTGTCACACTCGATGAGATAAAGACAAGGCTCGTGACAGCCTACTCCACGCCAATCGCTGAAAAGGCCGCCCGCGCCCTCGACCTCGTTACGAACCCCATGCGCGGCACCAACCCATTGGATGCCTGGGACACGGTGATGGGCCTCGTCCAATTGCCCGAAGTAGGTTCCGATGGGAAAAAGAAAGAAATCTGCCTGAGCCGCAAAATATTCCTGCGGCAACTCGAGCCAGACGTCCGAAAACAGCTGACGGATGCATATACCCTCCACGACGACGAACTACTGGAGAAAGCAAAAAAACTGACGTTGTTGAGCAATGCTGCAAAGCTCGCAGCCCCCGATCCTTTGTATTCCTAGCCACAGAGAAGGGAGAAGAAGAAGACGACGACCCAACGCAAGAGATTGGCACTGTATCCCAGGTGAAGTCCTCCCACATGCAGCGCTTTGAAAACTCCTGGTGCCGCTACCACCGGAGGTTCGGGAGATACTCTAAAAGGTGCAAAAGCCCTTGCACCTTCCAGCGACGGCAGACAAAACCAAAGCCGCCCATGGCAACGGCCTCATCAGAACCACACACCGTAGGGTTCTATGTCCGCGACGCGATCTCCGGCCGGAGGATGCTGGTGGACACAGTGGTGATGCACTCGATATTCCCGCCGTCAGGAAAAGACCGTAGCCACGAACCTGACAAAACAACCACCCTTGTCGCAGCAAACGGGACCCCCATCCGTTCCTATGGCACGAAGTCCCTCGAGATATCCATCTTGGGGCACAACTACGTCTGGAAGTTCACCATCGCTGACGTCAGGATTCCACTACTGGGGGCAGATTTCCTGGCGCAGAACGGCCTCCTGGTGGACGTGGGCCGCAAACGCCTCCTCGACACAGGGACATGCCGTTCCCTACCACTCGCAGCGGGCCCGGGCGCCCCCACAAGATGTGCCGTCGCCCCCCACAAGTACGGCAACCTCCTGCTGGAATTCCCTGAAGTCTTCAAACTGGAACTTCGTCAGGCGGCAGGGACACCGCCGAAGCACAGAATATTCCACCACATCACCACCACGGGCCCCCCGACACAGGCGAAGTTCCGACAACTGCCTCCGGGCCGCCTCCAGGATGCAAAGCGGGCGTTCTCGGAAATGGAACGAATGGGCATCTGCAAGAAAGCGTCAAGCCCTTGGGCTTCACCCCTACACATTTTGCGGAAACCTGACGGCACCTGGAGGCCCTGCGGAGACTACAGGAGACTCAACCTCGCATAGATCCCCGACCACTACCCCTTGCCAAACATGCAGGATTTGACCGGGGCCCTCCATGGAGCGAAGGTCTTAACAAAAATGGGCCTCTTAAAATCTTATTTTCAGGTTCCAGTGCACCCCGAGGATGTCCCCAAGACCGCCATCATCATGCCTTTTGGCTCCTACGTCTTCCATTACTCCACCTTCGGCCTGAAAAACGCAGGGGCCACCTTCCAGCGCCTGATGGACAGCATCCTGGGGTACCTCCCTTTCTGCGTCTGCTACGTCGACGATATCTTAATTTTTTCCAGGTCCCCGGAGGAGCACCTACACCATGTCTGAGCGGTCCTGAAGCGCCTGCAGGAAAACAGGCTGGTCGTCCGATTCGACAAATGCACCTTTGGGGCCGAGAGGGTGGACTTCCTCGGCCACGAGATCTCCACGGCAGGCGTGCGTCCCATGGCCTCGAAGGTAGGCGCGGTGCAGAAGTTCCCAACCCCAACCATGGTCAAGTCCCTGCAGGAGTTCATCGGGATGGTCAACTACTACCGTCGGTTCATCTCCGACGCCGCCCGCACCATGTCCCCTCTAACGCAGGTCCTGAAGGGGAAACCAAAGAACCTGACGTGGGAAGCTGAACAAGAGCAGGCCTTCAACGAGACGAAGAAGGTCCTCTCCAGAGCCGCGACCTTATGCCACCAAGACCCTACTGCACCCTTACGCCTCACCACTGATGCCAGCAACGACGCCTGTGGGGCTGTCCTCGAGCAGATGGTCCAGGGTGGGCCCCGCCACTCGCCTTCTACAGTAAAAAACTGTCACCTGCCGAGACGAGATACAGCACGTTCAACCGCGAGCTCCTGGCGGTGTACCAAGCAGTGCACACTTCCGCTACCTCCTCAAGGGCGCCCCTTTCACGATCAGAACAGACCACCTCCCTTTGGTACACGCCTTCACCAAGGCAGGCGACGCCTGGTCAGCAAGACAGCAGAGGCACCTGGCAGCCATCGCGGAGTTCGGTTGCACCATCCAGTACGTGCCCGGCAAGAAGAACCCCGTGGCGGACACCCTTTTGAGGATAGAAATCAACGCCGTGCACCTCGGGATCGACTACGAAGACCTCGCCCGGGAACAGGCCGCCGACCTGGAGACCGCCGCATATCGCACAGCAATCACCGCCCTCAGGTGGGAAGACGTGCCCTTCGGACACGCGGTCACGACGCTCCTCTGCGACATCAGCACGGGCCGCCCGCGCCTGCTGATCCCAGCCTCCCGAAGGAGAGCCGTATTCGACATCATGCATGGACTCTCGCACCCCTCGGGCCGGACGACGATGCGCCTCCTGACGGATAAGTTTGTATGGCACGGAATTCGGAAGGACTCCCTCGAGTGGGCCAGGACCTGCGTGCCTTGCCAAACTAGTAAAGTCAGTCTGCACACAAAATCAGGCGTGGGGGAATTCCCGCAGCCTAAACGAAGATTCGGCCACATTCACATAGACGTCGTGGGCCCCTGCCCCCGTCAGAAGGCGCCAGAGACGATAATCGATCGCTCCACCAGATGGCCTGAGGCAACATTGATGTCGGAGGCAACCACCAAAGCGTGCGCCGAAGGCCTTCTTGCCAGCTGGATCAGTCGATTCAGAGTGCCAGACGAGATCACGATGGACCGCGGACCTGTTTTCCTGTCGGAGTTGTGGACCGCCCTGGCCCGCCTAATGCGGATATCGCTACATGCCACCACCGCCTACAACCCGGCAGCTAACGGCATGGTGGAGAGAGTCCACCGATCGCTCAAGGCTTCCCTAATGGCACGCTGCACCGGCGAAGATTGGAAGAGCCAGCTACCATGGGTCCTCCTCGGCCTCAGGACCGCCCCGCGGGCGAACAGCGAGGCATCACCCGCGGAGAAGGTATACGGGGAACCACTGACAGTCCCTGGCGAGTTCTTCCCGACCAATGCTGACAACGCCGACGTCTCCATCGCCAGACTTCGGGAATCCGCTGGAAGATTCACGCCCTGTATCAAAACCTTCTCCGACAGGACCAAACACTTCTTCCCGAAGGCCCTATCATCATGCAAACACATCTTCATCAGGGACGACATCCACCGCCCGCCACTAACGAGACCCTACCGAGGCCCCTTACGCGTCCTATGATGCACCGACAAGGCGTACCTCATATCCATAAATGGTCGCGAGGACTGGGTCACAATCGATCGCCTGAAACCAGCCTTCCTTATGGATGAAGAGTCCGCCGACACGGATTCCATAAGGTGCCTAAATCTTCCTCGGAAAGAAGCGGCTCCATCAGTAACCAAACCTCCCAGCCGTAACCGCGGCCACCCTCGGAAGACGGTCGAACCCCCCGAGGGTCAGCTCAGGGGAGGCATCCCATCCCCTGAAATCCCTGAGGATCTACCACAACAGCTGATTTTGCGCACCCGAGGGCACCTCCGCCGGCCCGCTCGCTTCCGCGAGTAACGGTCGGAAGTACAAAGAAATCAGCCAACAATTATGCCTAATTATTGTCTTAGGGGGGAGTATTTGTAAGGACAATGCTTATTCACAATTTTCTCTGTATGTAGTTCAACATTCGCGTTGTTCTTACTTCCCTCTGCAAGAGCGTTCAGCGGGCTTTCTGCCAATGTATATATCTTGTGAAATCATATTTTATGTACTTTTGTATTTTGTATTATGTGTCTCTCAAGAAACACAAATCGTGTCTCGCTGACCCACTTTTATTCTCTCGCGGGTCGGTAACCACATTTCCACCCGCATGCTGTATATTTGAATTTTCCCTTACCTGTAATAAAGTCAGTACACTACTACCTGCATCTTTGTCCACACCTCACAATATAACCATTAGCTGTGACTGTGTGACGTCACCCAAACTGGTCGAAGCGGCAATTTACTGATGTAAACTTAGGTTAAGGCCACACCGGATGCAGGTAGTGTTGAAGTGCATGCACGACTCGGGCAGGAGAGCAGCGTCAAAATGGCACATGGCCACACCATAAATGTTGCCCTCCCACGCATCACTCTCAGAGGTCAAAGATATACTTCTGTGCAAATTGTCAAGTTTGGATATGAAATTGTATTTAATAGAAAACCTAAGTGTTAAACTTGATGATAGACTGTGTATGACCCAACAGTCTTTTGAATCTTTGCTTGCAATACTGGAAGTCGGTCTCAAAAAACAAATGACTCGCCATAGACAACCCATCTCTCCCAAAGTATCTTTCAGGAAGTAGTAACCTTATTGGCAGTAGAGACTGGCACTCGAATGTGTAGGAAACAGAGGGAAACCCATGTGTCACTATAGAGCTTTATTACACCTCCAGTCTATACAGAGGCGTGACTGCAAGTGAGTTGCAGACACGCGGGCTACATTGGCGCCAATCGCGCTGCCCTCTCGGCAACAGACATCACACAAGTTCAACCATCCTATATCCCCCCTTACATTATGGCAGGGCAGAATGGCATAATATTAAATGTAAATAATCAGTGATGGCAATAAGCAAATATGTATTAAATACATATATATACACACAAAGAAAATGTGCAAGAAAAAAAATCTTATAGGAAAAATGCAATGGTTAATGCACAGGTATCACAGCATAAATTGACATGCAGGGCAGCAACATGAATATGCATAAAAATATGTCTGCAAAAATTAAATGTAGCCAGTTAGGCTTATCAAAAATAGAAGACAAGAAAAGCACAAGGGACAATATAAGACAATTTTATAGTGGCACATGCATGAGCATGGGTTAACACCCAACATCACCCATGACATACTCGCCCATCCATGAGGGTTGTACTGTCCGCCTTTTTGGAGAAGGTGGAGCGGGGTCCGGGCGTGGGGAAGTGGCTGACGTTTTATCACTTTCAGGTGCTTCCTGTTTCTGAGTGACACTCGACCGCTTCCATCCAGCCTAATGAGATACTGTCGGTGGCCCTTGGACTCCACTACCAACCCAGATCAGTCCCAGGTTTTGGTTACAGGATCCTGCACTCTTACCCTGCAGCCTACAACAAGGGGTAGTAGCTCCCTGGTCCCAGCAAGTGGTTGGGTCTCCTTTTGAGACTCTGCCATTTGTAGTTCCCTCCTCTGGATGATCTCATCCCAGTGTCTCTCCACCTTGTAATGCTGTCTGGGCATTGGCACTCCATCTCTGAGCTGCCTACCGATGGCAACCTGTGCTGGTAACTTGTCGAATCCCTTAGGAGGGGTGTTGAGGTACTGAAGAATTGCCAGAGATGCCTTATTACAATCAAGGCTACCTCCTTTGCCCATATTTGCCCTGATGATCCTCTTGGCAGTCTTGACTGCTGCTTCAGCCCTTCCATTGGACTGGGGATAATGAGCTGACGAAAGGCGTACAGTAATCCCCCCTTTTTTGAAGAATGATGTGGTCTCTTCGCTAATGAGGTTTGTGCCCCCATCTGTCGAGATTAGCTCTGGTGCTCCCCATCTTGTAAAGTACGTCCTCAACACTGATATGATTCTTGATGACGTTGTACCATGTGGAAAGTGTGCGACTTCCAGCCACCCGGTGAGCCTGTCTGCATATGCCATGTACATATGGCCCTCCAACTGTAGCATGTCTACCACTGTTGACTGGAATGGGTATTCTGGGGGTGCTGTGAGTATTAATGGTTCAGCAGGTTGTGATGGAGCATGTATATCACAAGAGGCACATCCATCCCTGTGGCTCTGCAGGTCACTTTCCATGCCTGGCCAGTAAACTGATTGCCTAGCCCTGCGGAGCATGGAGTCCACCCCCTGATGTCCTGCGTGAAGGCCTGGGATGACTTGGAGGCAAAGTTCCTCTGGGATGAGCAGACATAGGCATCCTTGCTCATAAGTGTAGACTATCAGGTCTTCTACCATAGATAACCTGTCCCTAACTGCGTAGAACTGACGTAGGCAGGCCAACTCCTGTGTCTTCTGTGGGTGCCAGTCATTTGCTGCCACTTTAGCTACCAACAACTGGTATACAGGGTCTTTAGAGGCTGCTACTTTGACCCTCTCCTCGTCAAGTATGAGGCATTCTTGCTCAAGGGAAGTGGCTGAAGCAGCAACAAGGGCAGCAGTCATATCCTCTTCAAGTTCAGAGTCCTTGTCGTCTGGTTCACAACGGAGAGCAGGGAAAAGTGATAAGAAGTCAGCAGCGCAGTTCCTCTTCCCCGGTAGGTATCTTACCTGGAACCTGTATTGCTGGGTTTTCTCCTTGAGATGGAAGAGTCTTGGGTTCAGTATATCCTTCAGCTCTCTATCACCCAGAAGCTTGACCAGCGGGCGGTGGTCAGTCATGATCAATAAGTTGGGGCAGCCCAACAGGAGTAGCCTGGCCTTCTTGAGACACCACGTGACAGCTAAGGCCTCTCCCTCAACAGCAGCATACCCAGCTTCAGCTTGTGACAAGTGACAACTCCCACATAGGGGAATACGCCACCCACCCTTGCAGCAGAATGGGACATCAGCTGAGGTACAAGCACAGTACTGCTGCAGAATGACAAACCCGATCCCATCTCTGCACTAATCTGTTAGGGCTGCCGTAGGTCGGGTCTTGTCATAGTATACCAGCCCATCCTTAGCCAGCTTGCATAAGGCCTCCTGTGCTTGATGGAATCTCTCTTGTAGGTTGTTATCCCAGTAGACATTCTTGCTTGCAGACTTCTTCAGGAGGTCTCTGAAGGGTTCCATCAGCGGGGCAGTGGCAAGGAAGGGTGCCAACTGGTTGACAAAGCCAAACCATGACCTGATGTCAGTGACCGAGGGGTTGTCAGGCATAGGGAATCTCTGTATGGCAGCTAGACTCTCCTCTGTGGGCCTATAGGAATCCCATCCCAGCTGGAATCCGACGAAGCCTCACTTTTCTTTGGGCAGAAGCTGAATTTCTCTGGCTTCTTGAGGGTTATTCCCTTTTTGGCACATTGTGTCAAGAAATATACATGTGCCAGTAGGCCTCTTCGACACTGTTGTCATATAGAAGAGTATCATCCACACACTTGTGTTTTCGGGGAATGTCCTTGATGGCGTCATCAAACCTCTTGGTGTAGGCATCTGAAGTTGAACAGTGTCCCATGGATATTCTTCTGCACCGATAACGACATCCAGGGAGTGATAAAGGTTGTGAGTTTGCGGCTTTCTTCATCTAACTCCACCTGATGTAAACCCCAATGCGCATCTGCCACCGTCTTAAAGGAATGTAAGGGTACCCCTGAGATCATGTCGAAAGGAGCAGGGGTGTGATGCGTCTCTCTCCTGCAGGAGGCGTTGAGGCATTGAAAGTCCACAGTGCAGCGGGGCTGACCTGACTTCTTGGCAACAGTGACCATCCTCATACACCATTCTGTTGCTTCACCAGTCGGTACCTCCTCAATGATGTCTTTCTTGATGTCCTGGTCCAACTGCATCTTCTCTTCTGATTCCCAATGCTTTGGCACAGATGCTGGGGTGTGGCATGCATAGGGGGTTGCCCCTGGCAATAGATGAATATGGTGCGGCTTACCCTCCAAGACAGGGAGGGGCTCACTTTCTGTATTGAATGTCGATGACAAAAAATGGTGCAAGAGCCACTGCTCCAACTTTGGGACATTCTCCTCCACTGGTGGGAAGGGTATGGATGAGGGCTTTAGGCAAGGACTGCCCAGTGGGGGTGAGTACCTCATGCTCCAGTGCGAGTCTTGCTGACACCTGTAAGTGGTGGGGAAAGGACTGGGGCACAAGGCCAAGGTCCTTGCAAGCAGCCAGTGAAAGAAAGAATGACCTCGCAGACTTGATGAGGTACACTTCTTGGATGGTTGTCCTGTTACCATATTGAACGCAAAGGGGGGAAGTTCCCATGCACCCCAATCTAATGTTGGCAATGTCACGTAGGGCCCCGCAGCGTCGTGAAAGGGCAGGCCTTTCAACGAGGGTCGAAAGCAGGGTGGGGCCTGCAACACACCAGTGTCTACCACAGCCTGTACAGGGCTGTGACCCTTAGGCCTAGGGCTTTGCATTGATGAAGACACTACCACTTGTATAGTAGGCTGCATACTGGGTTGTACCCCAGCAGTGACTGCCCCCAGTGTTACTGATGAAGCAGGGGCATCATTCACCATCTTCTTCTTGCTTCTACAAAACCGTTTCATGTGGCCAATTTTTTGGCAGCCATGACAAACACTATTTCTCGCTGGGCACAGCACCTTTCTGGGCTCGTGCTGCACTCCACAGTTCCCACACACACGAGCACTGATGGAAACCGAGGCCCTCTCATTACTCTTCATTGCTGCACACTCGGGGGTGCTGGGGTCTGTCTCCACATCGGCCGCACGTGTCTCTTGATGCCATGTGTCGTGCTGGGGCATGGATGCATCTTTGCGGGCTGCTTCGTATGTTGCACACTGCCCTTATGTCATCTACACTACAAACAGAATCACATGACCTGTAAAGGTCTCTTTTCAATATCTCATCCCTTAGACCTACCATAAGCTTTCTAATGAGCATAGATTCAGAGAAATCACAATGACACCTAGGGCACTGGAAGCCACAATCCATGGCCTTTTCAGAGCACTTTGCAAAATATTCACTAATGGACTCCTCACGCCCTTGCATACACACAAAAAACTCAGCCCAATGCACAGCCTGGTTCAATGCACGCAGAACCATGGCCCCTATAGCATCCAAAGCCCCTTCTGGAGACAAGTTAGCCCAATGTAAATCACTATACCTGGCATCCAGCGTACGTTGCAACTCTGGGGTGCAATGAAGCCTGATGTGTTGAACTGCATCTGCTAGTTGAAGCTTATGTAGCCTAAGCCAATGTGTCATGGAACGTTTCCAAGTCCTGTAGGAGGCTGATAACATTTCCAAAGCACACTTCTCTGGTAGCGGTAGGGACGGGGCCCTGGGGCCAGGTGCAAACCACTCGCCATTGTAGCCAAACAGTCGTTAAGGGCTTGCAATGCATCTCGACCCTCTGCAAACACGTGTAGACATGATTATTCTTTATGTATCCTACTCACTGCGCCATATAGGAAACAGAAGGAAACCAGTGTGTCACTAGAGTGATATATTACACGTCCTGTCTATACAGAGGCGTGACTGCAAGTGAGTTACAGACACGTGGGCTACATTGTCGCCAATCGCGCTGCCCTCTCGGCAACAGACATCACACAAGTTCAACCATCCTACAGAATGCATGACACCAATGTTCACATTTAAGGAGCACTCGTTATATTCGTTTTCTTCCATTTCTTAAAAAACAAAATATAGTTTTATGGAGTGGTTCACGGGAATCCCACAAAAGTCACCTCCGAAACACTTCCATAATTAATTCATCTGTAGCCATTACCGCCAGACAAGACCAACTGAACAGGTGACACTTCAGCAACTGATTGCCTGTTCATCTGACCATGGTAAGTTGGAGGATCTATTTATGTATTGTAGTCCTTTTGAAATATTCACTTTAAATTCAGTAATGAACTCATCCCCAGGGAAAGCATTTAGACACAATCGAGGGGGTCAAGGATTCACCAGGTTTCATTCATATAAGAACTCTGTCTATTTGCTTGACACTTTATTGAGAACAACAATGAATGTAGTCTGAATGTAAACAAATGTGAGGTGTTGGAATAACTGCTAATGAAGTATACATTACAAATATGGAATAATTAACTTGATTCTGCTACTGAATAGATAATCAATGTAGTACTCACTTAAAACATTAAAGTTTCTATACTAATATCAGTTACTTAACAATGATATTATGCTTTAAACAATTTCTTGGTTACAAATGAAAGTTTTTTTTAATAAGGGAACTAACTTCACAACATAGTTATCAATATAATAAATAAATGGGAGTAACAACTCAAGTAACATAGTCCCTTATCATATAGAAAATAGTGTGGTTTTGGGAGGAAATGCCAGGAACCACCACAGTATTATAAAACATGTTACATTGCTTGTTGGCAACTGCAGAGGGTTGAGCCGTCCCGCTTGTCTTGTGTGGCCACCCACATAAGATATGCAATGTTTCAAACTGCTGCAGGAACCTCTTCCCTGCACCCTCCACGCTCGCTGTGTCTGGTGTGGCCTCACCCTTAGGAAGCTTCAAACGGTTTGGGTGACGTCACAAAATCACATGCGCGGATGAGTCTTCGTGTCTAGAGCGGGACCATTGATAACTATTATATTGGGTGGGCGGGGGGGGGGACCCCTTCCCCCCCGGAAGCGAACGTTCGTGAGCTTCAAATACGCTGTTCATCTCAGGCGCCTCGTGAAGGCACTTTTTAGGTGAGTGTTTCACAAACTTCCAACAAACGTTTTTTTCACATACTTAGGACGTCAATGATAATGTAACTCGATATACAGTAAATTAGTGCGTTTTTCCATTGATTTTAGACCTGTCACATGCAGAAATATAGTGATGCACAAAAATCGTAATACCTATTATAGTGTACAAAAACGTACAACCCTCATTTTCACCTTTTGAGGGAAATTAAAGGTTTTTCCATTTCTTAAAAAGCCTTCCTTTATTAATTGTTGTTTTAAACATTCGTCCTCATTTGGTGAGCAAACGACAGCATATAGAGTACTGAAATATGTCTATATAAGCCCAAAATGATACAGCAATTATCTGTGATCGAGAAATTTGAACTGTGGGAAATGGTCACCAAATCCCGCCACCAGATGTCTCTGCAGCAGCGTAAACAAATTGGCGGGCCGCACGAACTGAATTTGTTTGTCATAGTGGCTGAATTAAATTTACATGCAAGTGCATGCCAGCTGATATACTAGATACCACTACGACGACTTGAGAAAGCCAGGGCCCATAGGTAAGTGATAGCAGCTTATGCCATTATCTTTCACTATCATTTTATAGTATATCCCTATAGCAATATGAGAGAAAAGTACCTATAGTCTACAGGGAATTAGCCTACCTAATTCTGCATTTACTTTGGGGAATTGAAATAGTACCAATTCGACTCTAGGAAGAGTTGCTTTTGTTGTAAGGGTTTTAATGTGAGCAAACCTTTAGGCTGGACTAAAATTGGCGAGAATATAGGCTGTACAAGGTGACAAGGTCTCGGCCAAAAATTAGTAGGTAAGTAAACTATACCTACTTACCTGGCTATACTAGGCTAGTACTAGCTAGGCTATCTACTTAATTTATGGCGTCCTATGGCCGTCCCCGGCTAAGTAATTAAGTCTAGGGATGTGAGGTAGAAGCCCCCACCTTCAAAGGGGTGTGGGGGCAAGCCCCCCCCCATCTAGGTACTAATGCTTTGATTTGACGCAGACGTTAGGTTAGGCTATTGCTGCCAAAAACCCCTGATTCCCATAGGGCACCAGGGTGGTTGTAGAGTAAAGGGTTACTTTCAATTTTACTGACCAAGGTTTTTCCCCCCTTTTTTTTTTTTCCCATAGATAAACCAAATAAAAGGTTGGTAATTTGGTGATTCTTACTAGGCTATTAAGGCTGTGCAAGCTTATAAAAAAGTAGACTCCTAAAGTTAAGACAGAGTGCCAGAAATTGTAAGCTCAGGTACCGGAGGACAATTTTCAATTTCCAATATCTCCTAATTTCGAGGACATTTGAGGTGCTGGAGGGTCTGCCCCACTTGAATTTATTAAAACAATATCTAAAATAACATAAAAAAAAAAGCTGTCTTTTTGAATGACATAATTCTGAAATTGTGAATTTCCAGAGGACATCTAAAAATCTTTAATTTTCAGCACTCTGAGTTAAGGAGAATACCTAAGGGGTAAGGTAAAGGATGTGGGATCCTCTTCAATTTCTTTATCTAGAACTAGGCTATAGTCTAACTTAGTATTTGGCTTATTTAACCTAACCTTCGTAAATTTACAATAAATCAGCTTTTTAATGATAACATGGGCTATGTTGGTTAGATTAAGTAATATTAGGTTAGATTGTATTTATTTACATTAATGGTCAGTGGATCCCGCATTCTTAACGCTTACCAATAGTATATAGAATGCGTAGATACTAGGCTAGTCATTAAGTGAGGAAATATCAAATAGTAAAAATGATTTTGTTTAAAGTTCCCTCCAGCCCAAGTAATGCTTAATTGACCAGAGGTTAGGTTAAGCATTATAAAAAAAAAAAATTTTTCCACTAACCTATAATGCTTAACCTAACCTCTGCGTCTGTAAAGCATTATTTGGAAACTAAATTTTGTGTACTAGCCTAACCTATATTGCTTAACCTAACCTCCACTTTAAACATCATTATTTTCATTATTAGACATTTCCTCCCTTACTGACTCTTATCTATGCATTCTATACACTATTCTCCTTAATTCTAGGCATTTACTTTTTTATAAGCTCATGTGGCTCTAATAGTAACAATTACCCAAAGTAATGGGTGATGTTAGTGCAATTAGTATTTGAGGAACAGATATTCATGGTAAATATTGAGAAAAGGATTGGTTCTTTTACCAAATAATTTTTTTAAAAACATTGTAGGTTTCAGTGCTGTGATAATATTACCTTTACATTTTTATAAAATAGGATAAAGCACTGTATTTGTAAAACCAATGCAAAAAATAAATAAATAATTCAGACCTGTAATTGTACGGTAGCAGCAAATCGGCGTTTGGCTTACAAGCTCGCCTGGGATATTGCCTTATTGCACGGTTCAGGGTAAAAATGAATGAGGTATAGCTTTATATTTATCTCAGGGCCTGCAAGTTCATTATCATATTACAGTATAATGGACTGAGTAGTGAGTTACCAGAACAGTTAATTTATTATATCTTGTGAAATTTCATAGCCCTACCCAATATTCTATGGTATATTCATGTATATTATGTTTTTAATCAGTTGTTACTAATAAGGTGCAGTTAACTTGAATGAAATATTTGCAAAATCAGTTCTAAAACACTGATGTGTGAGAGAGGGAAAATACATATATATATATTCACTCTTTTACAGGATGCGACTTGAATTGTTTATAGAGGTTGAGGCATGGCTGAATTGTGTCATGGGCATCTGGTTGAAAAAGGTGGAGCTGTATCACAGTCAGCTTTTGGCAGCTATTACCGTTTTTAGTGAAAATTAAGAGGAAGAAATCAATGACTCCACAGAGAAGGGAAATGGAAGTGTGTGCATCCAAATTATTTTAGTTTATTATTTTTTGTATATGTATCTACATATTGGCATATTTTATAAGGTTTATTTCATGTATATTTTCTGTGTTTGTATATGCATATATCTGTTATCAAAAGAAAATAGAAATAAAACCTAAACAAATGGTTCATGCGCTTGGTGGGATGTGATATATTTGAATCTATCATCTTTTGTTTGTATCATTCCAAATGGTTGCAATCTTCAGTATGGTACAGACATATGTGTATGTGTGTTTTATAAAATAGCTGTCTATTAGCACAAGTCTCAGTGTGTATGTATGTATGTATGTATGTACAGAAATTACTTTATATATACTTTTTTTTACTGTAATTTGTTATGGAATGAGGTTGTTGTTACTGAGGTAAGACTCAATCGAGTGCATGTGTAGGTTATTTATATACAAAACAGAGGCCACATTATTTGACTATATTGACTTTTACAGTATTATCCTCAACTGGAACATGTCAGTGCAAAATAAATTATAAGCAAGATTAAAACTTTTATTCTGAGATTTACTGTAAAGTATATGAACTTTCATTTTATGGTCTTGAAAATTATTAATGATAGATATTGCAAGGTTCATGTAAACCTTGTAAACACATTTTTAGGGCCCTCTATAAGGATTTTTTATTATCCTTACAAGCGTTTGTATCAAGCAGTTAAAAGGTAATTATGAGGCATTTATAAAGCCTATTTAAGGTTCTGTACAGGATTGTATAAAGTATGTTAAAAGCAGTTAATTAGTAATTATGAGGCATTTATAAAGCCTATTTTTAAGGTTCTGTATGGGATTTTTTAAGGTTTATACCATGGTTTTTTGAAGCTCTTTCAAGGCTTTTATTAAGATTTATTTCAAGCATATTTAAGGCTTGCACAAACCTAAAAGTGTACACGAAAATGGGTACTTTTAGGTGTATCACAAGCACTTTTTAAGTTTGGGGCTTAAAGTTCGCAAGCTTGTAAAGTACGTTCGTCTGATGTACTATGAACATTCATTTTCTGGGGGGTTGTCATTGCTATATATCATGAGATGAATGGAAATATTATCACTGCATAAAAAAGAAACACCAAACTAGAACTGTGGAAAAACAAGTGACGGATATTCATTACTGGTGACATAAGCAAGGTATCTGAAAAAGTGAGGATGGAAATAACGATGGGAAAGATAAATAAGATAAACCTTTCAAATGTAGTAGAGGCAAAGAAGGAAACCCCACATCCGATCACCTGCTAATTAACACTGAGTTCATTGTTCCGGGTCCCAACCTTCATATGGTTTGGGAAATCATATAAATGCAGTTAATCTAAGCAATAGTGGTGCGTCGGGTATTTCTTTGGAGAAAGGGAAAATGAAAGGATGGAAATATGTGTTGATTTGATTAACTGAAGTGGTTCAAAGCAGTTTGGTTAAGTCGCCCTGATCAATAGAGACACCACTGATCAAGATGGTTTTTGATCTGTCCTATGTGCATATGATATAGACGTTGTAGTTTCAAAACTGAAGTCATTATTGTAATTATGCTGCTGAAAATAGAAGACGTGTAGACAGAGAAAACGTATCCACAGCCAAATCGCCGAGGAAGAGGAACTAAAAAAAAAAAGATTCCTTTTCTCGCTTTTTAAATATCTTTTGTTACACGATTTTCGTACTTCTATCAAAATTAAATAGGCAATTAAAGCTTTATGGAAGAAAGTATTAAATTTTAGCAATTATATTGCAATTTCAGCGAAATTTGATATAGAAAATGCTTATACAGGGTTACC
Organism: Macrobrachium nipponense; assembly: GCF_015104395.2. Taxonomy (NCBI): domain Eukaryota; kingdom Metazoa; phylum Arthropoda; class Malacostraca; order Decapoda; family Palaemonidae; genus Macrobrachium; species Macrobrachium nipponense. Next base: position 17,988,156 of record NC_087224.1, on the reverse strand, counting down.
AAAAAAGTCTCTTATAGGCGTAGAGGTGTACCATAGTCTTTTTATTTGGTTTTTTATTCAACCCTATCTTTAGAGTGCTGCTTTGCATAGCACCAATCATATATATTGTGTCAATAGTTAATTGTAATGCTAAATTTTACAATTTGAGTTTCCAAAGTCGACATATGGTGGAGACAAAGAATAATAAATAGATAACTATCGACTCCGACTGGTTAAGTCGCCCTGATCAATAGAGACACTACTGATCTGATCAAGATTTAAATTTTAACAAATCAAAACGTTTATTGATATACATCTTTAAATGGAAGGTAGCAGCATGCTGCTATACCCACCTACAAAATTCAAAAGATTCCAGAAAAAATTAATAATAAATACGTAAATAAAAATAAAAAAACAGTAATGAAAAGCAAATATTTCTCATGATAGGAATTTTAACTCCAATTTATACAAAAGCAAATACTAAGCTATAATATAAATTTTTATACAAATCTAATGTTGATATATTATATCAAATTTATAATAGGCAAAAGCCATACAAAACAAATATAACAAAAGTAAATTTTATAAAAAAAAAAAAAAAAAAAAAATTAAGAAAAGGCACAAAAAATCAAGTTATACAAAATCCTACTAATGGACAGGCAAATGGCTCACAATTATTAATTCCAAAATAAATTAGGAAATTTCTTTACAATTTTGAAACATACGTCCTTTTTCAGGAAATAACATACTTGATTTATTGCATCATCTATTCTGGGGTTACGAAACATAACATAATGTTGTAAGGTAAGTTTCCGTAACTCACTGCATAATTTACATTCAGTTTTCATCATCAATGTATTCCCAATAATATTTATATCCCAAATGTAACCTCATTATTAATATTGTATATCTACCATATACAATATTACTGTTTTCAGACAAACAAATAGTGTCTAAAACTGACACTACCATTGTTTAAAATTTGTCGAATTTCAGCCGCTTCCCACAAAGACCTCTTGATTTTTAACCCTCTTTTTATTCTGCTCAGTCATTGTGCTTTCTGTATCAAGTTCTTTACACTTACTAATTCCCTGTCAACTGGATACTATCTAGAGTGAAGCGCAAGAAGAGCACTCTGGTAATCAACGAAAACAAACACGTCTTTCATCTTGTTTACTACTAAGGTTAACCCTTCATGAATGGCATGTCATTCAGCAGTATTAGTAGAAGTTTTATCTTCTATTCTTTTTGACAGCGTCTCGTCAGTACTCGCATCATTTTCATAATATTCCCTCATAACCAACCCGCATCCAACCTTGATACCATTCACTGAACCATCACAGTACATATGTATACTATTAGCTTTAGGTAATGTGTTGATTTTAGACAAAATTAATTGTTTCAATTCATATGTGTTGCACTCTCTTTTTTTTACAGTTAAGTTTACAAATACTTACATTAATTTTATAACTCCATCTTATGTGACGTGTATGATTATAGACGTTGTAGTTTCAAAACTCAAGTCATTATTGTAATTATGTGCTGAAAATTGACATGACAGAAAACGTATTCACAGCCAACGTGATGAGGACGAGGAACCAGGAAAGATTCCTTTTCTCGCTTTTTAAAAATCCTTTATTAACGATTTTTGTATTATTGTCAAAATCAAATAGGTAATTAAAGATTTTAAAAAGGAATATTACACTTTAACGATTAATATGAAATTTTAGCCAAATTTAATACAGAGATTATTTATACGGAGTTAAGAAAAAAAGTCATATTGCTTCACCGTTGAGGTGTAATTTAGCAATAAACCATTATGGAGTTCACTTCCTTTTTCTTCACTGACTCATCTTTGAAGCTGGCTTTCCCAGCACTAAATAATCTTCTGTTTCTCGATAAAGAAACTTAAACAAAATAATGGTGTCTATTTTAAGTGGTGAATACGATTTTGGAGATATGAAATATTGTACTTTATGTGAATATTGATATTGGAGAAGTAGAATAGGCGAAATGTTGCAGAAATAAGATAAATTACAAAATAAGGAAGATATATGGTGCAAAGTTAATGAGATCAGCAGGAAGAACGTAACACTCATAAGAAACATAGAAACAGAGTTCCTGTTATTTGTCGGTAAGTAGTTTGAGGACTTAAACCAAGTTACCTCAGTTAACAAACAACAATTCCTGACTATCACCTCGCTACGAGACATATGAGATTCGATTTGACTAATAGAAGAGGTTCATTTGGTTAAATTGTCCGGACCTATAGAGACACTACTGATTAAGATGGTTTTTTTACTCTGTATTATGTGACATTAATGATGTTATAGTTTTACAACTGAAGTCATCATTGTAATGATGTGCCACATTAATGTGCTGAAAATAGAAGACATGTTGACAAAGAAAACGTATCTACAACCAACATGGTGAGGAGGAGGAACCAGGAACAACTCCTTTTTCTCGCTTTTCAAATATCATTTTTGCTCGATTTCTGTATCTTTATCTAACTGTAATAGAAAATTAAAACTTTTTCAAGAATATATTAAACTTTAACAATTACTTGGCAAGAGAAGCTAAATTTAATATAAACATTATTCATAAAAGAGGAAACCCAAAATAATTGTATAGTATTCGTAGAGACGTAACTTACAAGTAGCATAATGACCAACCTGCATTCTTTAGGAAAGAAAATATCTTTAAAGTGCTTACTGCTTAGCACTAATAAAAACCGTTTATATGCTGGCCTAGTCTGGTTATCAGTTATATCTACCTCGAGCATTTTGGAGTCAAAGCAATCCAATAACCTCTTGAAGTTGTAGAGCGTTTTGATTTTCTTTCTTTTCTTTTGTGCTGAATTCATTTATGCATTTGCCAAGTTGTATCTCTCAAGGTAACACTGTTACGTGGATAAATCCAAGATGGCCGCCATAAACTTTTGAAAAGCATAATTTTTCAAGTTTTCCTTCATCTACATATCATTATGACTGCCATAAAGCCTTATTAAATGTCATTATAAAGACATTATAAATTTGTTTTTTTATTGATATTACTTTTATCTTAATTAAACAAAAACGTAAATCCAAGCTGGCTGACAACATATTTAAATACAAAGACACATGTTCTGCACTTTTTATTTTTAGTATGTATATTAGGAGCGCTTACAATTGAAGCAGTTCTTCAAATTATTCACTGTCTATAAAATTAACGGCCATCTAGGGTCAAAACTGCAAGAGATACCGCTTGGCAAACAGCAAAATTGGATTCAGCATAAAAAAAAAAACAATTGTTTGCCAACTTTGACTCCAAAATGCCCAAGGATCCTTAAACGGCCACATTTTCCATATTTTGAACCAACTAAAATGTAAATCAACGATCTTTCGAATTTGATCTTACAAAACCGAAAGATTGAGGAGAGTTATGTTCCTAAATGGAGTTCTACATTATTCTTCTCCCTTCAAACTTGTTACTATTTCGTAGCAGTTTAATAGTATTATTCATCTTTGTCTGTATTATCTCTCTCACTCCGATTGGTCATTTGCAGATTTATAGGACCTAGAAGTAATTTATAAGTAGGGGAACAGTCAGTCATCAATAGCTAGCCTTAGACTATAGGCTTCATGACCCAGTCAGGGGTCCAGCCTCCCCAGAATTAATTAACCTAGTGCAAACACTCTTTGAAATAACAGTTATATTAGTTAAGACTGCGGTGTGGTCACAATGGCTCCATCTGTCAGTTTTTATGGGACATTTTGAGCGATACCATGGCACTGGAGTGCGCAAAAACATTCCATTTGTTCTCGGAAGTAATTCACAAACCGCTGTTGAAGAGGTGGCACGCAGCAATTATAGAACTATTTAGCTAATCCTGTTTCTCTTTTTCTTCTCTCTCCCAAAGTTCGATTTCTCCCTTTATTCTTCATCTGTACATTCACCAAGGAAGTTAATTCTATTTCATGTCTGAAAACCGCATTTAGCTAAGGGGAAGGAATTATGTTAATTAGCTATTTGTGTTTATCACTGTGCCTGTAACTCCTTGCCATCCGGCCCATTACAGTATAATAGCCTAGATGTATATTTACATTTACAATTATTATCCACTTTCACGCCATAAGGTCCCCTTGCTGATTACATGTACAGATAAAATCTATAAAGGATGTAATGAATCTCTCTTAAGAAATTGCAGTCCAGAAATTTCAATCTCCGAACTGACCAGCAACTTTTTAGAGAAGGCGTTTAAAGACGGTGAATACGTAAAAAAAAAAAAAAAAAAAAAAAGTTTTCCAGAAAGTTAGACTTTGCCGATACTTATTTACAAGTCATGGGAACTTTAATATTTGTAAAATTTTATAAAATAAAGTCTGATAACAAACAATGAATTGAAAACGTAATATCACACTGACATTTAAATTGCAGTTTAGAAATTTCAAGCTCCGTAGTGTTAACAACTTTTAAGAGAAGGCGTTTGAAGACGAAGATTAGTAGAGTTTCTAGTAAATTGGACTTTTTCAAGACTTATTTAATAGTGATTTGAACTTTTGTACTTTTAAATAATACCAAAACTATATAATATAAGCGTAATAAATTTCAACTGAAATATTACACGTTTATTCAAAAGTAATATAGGTATGTACTTAAGTCACACCACTTTTTTTACCAACGGGACAAATTTCTGTTTGTTTTGAAATGATGTTTTCGTTGCCGAAAGTTCCTGATACTCAGACGGGTCGCTCGTCTCCCTGAAGTGTTTCTTCTCCTATTTAGACGTCGTAAGGGTCGTTCCTGTGTGAGAATTATGGTATAGATGAGAATTTTAAGCCAATTTGTTGCATGGGTGACAGTTAAACGTAGTGGGTTGTCCAAATTGAGGTACCGAGGCTGCTTCGGCGGCCGTTGTCAAGGGATACCGAAAGGCTTCGTCAGTGACACTGCCTATTTTGAAGTTTATTCCGAGGGACAGAGATTAGGTATACCCCAGGTCACCTGGGCACACGTTACTACCACGTCTATTACCTATGTCTCGCTTAGGTATGGGCAGGAGGCGTGTCTGGACAGTAGGGTAAAAAACCGCAGGGTACAGAGTGGACCATGTACGATCAGCGTGAACAATCCCCAAAAAAGTACATTATAAAGCGTCCTGACATCGGAGATGGGCATCAGTCGCGACTTGTTGTTGGTGAGAAGCGGAGCTAAAGACCTCTACTCTCCTTTCGAAGTAAATATTTTCTCCAAAGTTAGAAATTAAGGCCAAATTTAAAGCATTAAACAGAGGGTAGTGAAAAGGGTGTTCAACGCAGTGCAAATCTCACCAAAACGCTTTCGAAATTTTTACTTACGCTTGAATATTTTAGAAGACTGACGCCATCTTGATGTTTGCGGAGTCGCTTGTGTCAATAAACTAACCATTTCCTGTGATAAATCCGCTCACCACTTGTACCCACAGACACTGGGGCCACTTTCATCACAACAATCGGAAAACGGTCCCAACTACTGGCTTGTTTGTTAGTAAACAACTGTTTTGGTAGAAGACGACGACAAGAGTGCACTTTGATAATTTTTTAAATAGATAGGTAAAATATCAACATTTTACATAGGGGGAAAAAACCAGCGACTACCAACCCTTATCACGGTGGGACAGGTCTTATTCACTCGATATTTCAAATGGTAAAACAAGAATACAATTACAACTCCAAGCATACCATTCAAAAGATTGAAGTTTCATCAACATAATGTGATATATAAAAGCCCCATACGAACTAAAATAAGCATGTGAAGCTCTTCGTAAAATATGTTTTCAAGGCAGTTTTGAAATCCAATATGGCGGCTACCGTGGGATGTACAGGTTCTGCTCAGTGACGAAAATCATCTTTCCCAGCCTTCCCAGCAATCATTTGAACAATGTTAGCGTATGTATGTAACATTTATTGATCTTACTCAAGATTGCAGTTGTAATCAGCACAATAAAACAACATTTTGTTGCCTATATTACTGAAAGTATGAAACTTTTTATTCCCGGGGTCATGGTTTGAACTGAATTCATTCTTACCTTGTAATCGGTGGTTTTTTATCCTTACTGCCATCACAACTGAAGCTCCACAGTGCTTATTTGATTGTTATTATACACGTTTTGGTCTCAATTCACTCCACATTGCACTTTAAACAAGTTGCTGTTCCTGGTTCTTAAGTGTGCATGCCACAAACACAGTTACGAACAGCAGACGACGAAACTGCAAAGTTTTATTCCCTAAATTGTTTACTTTACTCGTTATTTAGTTCAAATTTACTTTGTTATTTAAAAATTTTAATTTAATTCATGTATATTATCCCTTTTTTGCAACCAAATTACCCCGAAAAATTCCAGATATTTCTAAAGTAGATACAATCAAATGTTTCTAACGTTTTCATACATCTGGGCTGCCGAAAACCATAGAGGACGACTACGGATAAGTGGATTATATAGGGTAAAAAAACTGCATGGTACAGGGGTGGACCATGTACGATCAATGTGTACAACCCCAAGAAAGTACATTATAACGCACCCTGACACTGGAGTAGAGGTCTTTAGCTCAGTTTCTCACCAACTACAAGTCGCGTCTGATGCCCATCTCCGATGTCAGGACACGTTGTAATGTACTTTTTTGGGGGTTGTACACATTGATTGTACATGGTCCACCCCTGTACCATGCGGTTTTTTACCCTACATATTTTTTTTTTTTTTTTGCTTTTTTGTTTTTGCTAGCACTTTTTATTGATTTCAGTCTGTATTAGTATTTTGAATTTCTTTAATAACCGTATGCCAGAAATAAATGTAACCTTTAATGTTTGCATGCTAAGAATGGCAAAATCATCGTTGCCACATTAGTGGAGGCTTCACACATACGCCGATTCATTATTATAAACTGTTTCCATGAATTCTAGTTGTCATAGTAATGCAATAATGATAAAATTGCTTTAATATTTATGTATATATACTTCCAATACATAGCCTAATTTCACCAATTTCAACATTTTGTGTGTAGTCTTATACCCAGTTTGGAGGGTCAACACATTCCGAATGGCAACAGAGAGAGAGAGAAAGGAAGGCGATGGAACGAAGAAGGAAAGGGGTGGCGGTGGAGGGGGGGGAGAGGGTAGGTGGAGCTTTTTATGCGTGTTCGTATCCATTTCTGCATAATGGAGTTTTTGTCTCTTGGTACAAGGTCAATTGTCGTTATTCTTTACGATTAGTGATTCACGATACCCTTATAAATTACGGCACTGGGTGTAAGGCACTATAGTAAAATCTCGTTCTGATACGAGTGTGGGGCTGGTCGTCGACGAGGACGACATCAATGACCTTCTCGAGGAGCAGCAAGAGGAGCTTACGACAGATGACCTGAGGGAGTTGGGGGCCATGCAACATAACGTCGTTCAAGAAGAGTTCTCTAGCAGCAGCTAGGAGGAGAGGAGGACCCTATGACAACAGCAGAAATTAAGGATGTTCTAGCTGCTTTTTCATAAAGTGCAAACATTTGTAGAAAAGAGACATCACGAAAAGGCTTACACAGGTCGTATGCTTGCGCAGTTCGATGACGTTTGCCTAAGTTGTTTCAGGAACATTTTGAAAAGCAAGCAGAGGCAATTCTCCTGGATAGTTTATTTTTAAAGAGGCCTTTAAGTAAGCAAACAGGAAGGTCCAAGTGATACGGAAAAACAGAAAATTGGAAGTGGTGAAGTAATTAAAATTTGTTTAAAAAACATAAAGTAAAAAAAGTAAAAAAATATATAAAAAAATCAGAAAAAGGCAAAAAAATAAGAAATTTAATTTTAAGTTTGTTTATATGCGAACAAACCTTTGGTCTTAACAATAGGATAATTTGTAGCACCTAGGTGGTACCGGTTAAAAAACAGATGAAAGCAAGGAATCTTGTGATATCTGGCAACGCATGCGTAGTTCAGGTGAAGGATCGTCGAAGACCATTCACCTGTGATCGCGCATCAGTCTTTTTTTCTTTTTTTTTGACTCCCGGGCCTGGGGCGAGAGTCGTGTTAACCTCTCTTGGCCTTTTCCTGGTTCATTGCCCATCTCTCTTCTGTTTAGTGTTTGCGTGTGGTTTGGCTGGTATTATGGCTTCTTCTGCTCCTTCTCGGCGTCAGCGTATGTGCCCCGGAGTTCCAGGTTTTCCATGTTCTCGTTTTCTGGCTTCGGCAGCGACCGACCCTCACATAACGTGCAGTAGGTGTCGTTCTAATTTTTGTACTATTGCGAATCCATGCACGGAATGTCGGGCATGGCCTAAGGAGCAATGGAGGTCGTTTTATGGCAAGAGGGAACATCGGAGGGTTTCAACTCTTCCTACTCGGGAAGGTTTTGCGCCTCTTCCCGATTTTTCGTCTCCTGCAGTAGTTAACCCTCATAGTAGCGTTGTCCCTGCGTCTCCTTCCTTTTCTTCCATTGATTTGTCGATGGAAGTATCGGGAGGCCGCCAGGCTAATTTTTGTAATGTAGCCCCTTCTTCCTTGGGAGTTTATTTGATTCCCAAGAAGAATGAGGCTTTTTCATCGATCTCTTCTCTTCCAGAGTGGGAGGCGTCCAAAATGGCGGCGATTTGGAAGATGCTTGGGCTAGGGGGCCCCCCCGTCCTCGGAGGGGTTGCTAGCGCATTTTGTGGAGGCTTGCACCCGCCATCCCCACTCCTCCCGGCCTTGTCTTCGTGGTTAGCAGCAGTTGGCCATCTTGTATTGCTCTGCCAGTGTCTGCTGCTTCTTTGAGTCGGAATGACGCTGTGGCGTCAGCCCGTTGATGATGTCACAGGATCCGTCTTTGTGTATTCCTCCACCAGTGGCGTCTCTTTCCCCCTTGCACCGAGGTGAGCCGTGATGTCACCACCACTTGTGACGTCACTCCCATTGATGACGTCTCTCCCAGTCGTCTCCTCTGATCCGCCTTTCTCAGCCGTGACGTCATCACTGCCGCCCAGTTCACTACATCTCCCTTCCTTGTCATCGGAGCCTTCTCTGGCACATCAGTCCGAGATCATATGCCAGGCACTGCTTCAGAGGTTGGACTCTGTATTGGATGTGAAGTTGGCTGCCTTATCGGTGGGAGGACTGGTTAGGAAACGTGTTGCTTCGTCCCGCCCCTGAGAAGAGTGCGCATATAAAGAAAACCAGTGCTGTCTTCCTCTCCCTCTTCCCCTCTACGCCCCAGTCGCGTATCAAGCGTTGGAAGGCTAAGGACTTTGCCCTTCCTTTGCCTTTGAGGGAGAAACAACGCGGACATGTTCCCGAGAGTGTTGTTGTTTTGGGCAGCGTTAGTAGTGTGCGAGCTGCAGGAGATGCTTCTTCCTTTGCTTTGAATCTCGAGTTCAAAGTCTTGTGCTTCGGGCTAATGAGAGCCCCTCAAGTGTTCACAAGGGTCTTCTCTTTCGTGTCAAGTTGGACCCATGCTCAAAGGATCTGTTTGTTGAGGTACCTCGACGATTGGTTAGTCTTGGCAGTTTCCAAGGGAAGAAGCTGCTGCAGGACAGGGATCGGTCTACTTCGGTTCTGTCTGGAACTGGGAAAAATTAGTCTACCAGGAAAAGTCGAACCTCGTACACACTCAAAGGATTCTCTACCTGGGCATGGTCATTGATACGACAGTGGCAAAAGTTTTCCTGTCAGATCAGAGATTGGAGAAGTTGCGGGTGGTGGCGCGCAACTTCCTGTCAGTCACATCAGTCAGCTCTTCAGTGGCAGGTTCTTCTGGGAGTGTTATCTTCCCTGGAGAAGCTGGTCCCTCATGGGCGTCTTCATCTTCAGTCTCTGCAACGGAGACTGGGGAGAATTCTGGTCTCCAGCGGGGGACTCTCCCCTGTTAATGGTTCCTCTGTCTCTGGAAGTGAGAGAAGACCTTCGTTGGTGGTTGGACGACCATAAATCTGTTGAAGGGTTTCCTCTGTGTTCTCTTCCACCGGACTTCCTTCTGTTCTTGGATGCCTCCCTCATCGCAGGTTGGGGCGCTCATTTAGGCGGCCTCATCACTTCAGGCGTTTGGATTTTGGAGGACAAGCAGCAACATATCAACGTCTTGGAGTTGAAGGTGGCTTTCTGGGGTCTGAAGGTGTTTTGGGGGAAGGTAGAGGGTCATTCTGTCGTTCTCATGTCGGACAACACCACAGTAGTAGCCTATGTCAACAAACAGGGAGGCCTGGTTTCACGTCAACTTCAAGCCTCATGGTTGCCCATAAAACAGGACCCCTTTGTATCTTACCTAAGATGATTGTGGATGAGAGATTGAGTGAGTTGGCTGGTCTCCTTCTTTCTCTTGTACCTTTCCTTCTTCCTTCGGGCGGTTTAAGGAATAGACACGTCATTCGCTGAACTGGTCTGATACAGGTGAGTAAGGTAGTGTGGTTGTGCAATATACAAATATCTTACCCGCTATTTAGTAGCATAGCCCACTCCTTGGCAAGGAGGGGGTTGGGAGTAATACAAACCCTGGTGTGTTGGTTTGTTATTGGACAGTCAAAGTTTCTCTTTGGTTCCCTATACAATGGTTATCCCATATATCATTGTACGTCACTCAGGGTCTGAGTCGTTAGATATCAATTTATCTAGCTTCTCAACGGGCATCAGCCCCTCTCCAAAAACCATTCCTTTTGAGAGCTGGACTGGTGGGTAGGCCCCCAGCCGGTCTAGGATGTTTTATACCTCACTCCAAGTATGAGTCTACCTTATTGTTAAGACTGAAGGTTTGTTCGCATATGAACAAATGGCAAATTTTCTAAGACTATGTATTTTTCATAGCTGCAAACCTGAGGTCTTAACATTATACTGCCCGCCTCTAGCCGCCCCTCTGTGTGTTACGACACCCTGAGTTGGGAAAGACTGATGCATGATCATAGGTGAATGGTCTTCGACCATCCTTCACCTGATCTACGCATGCGTTGCCAGATATCACAAGATTCCTTGCTTTCCTCTGTTTTTTAACCGGATCCAGCTAGGCACTAGAAGTTATCCTATTGTTAAGACCTCAGGTTTGTAGCTATGAAAATACAAATTGTTTCTTAGAAAATTTGTCATTTTTCATAAAGTCAAGTGTTAATGTTTTCTGCCATTTGTTAAAGTGTTTTGTAAAGCTTAGTTTAATGTTTTCTGCCATTTTTTTAATGTGCTTCGTAAAGTTAAGTGTTCATGTTTTCTGCCATTTGTCCTCCTCCTCTGTCACCACTTTCGGAGATCGCCTCACTCGAAAGGTAAGGTTCCACATTTTACTACATATGTACGCACATGTACATACAGTATTTCTTGTACTCTGTACACTAATACACTATTTACAAGTACGTACTACAGTAAAGGTTATGTTAGGTATTGAATGGTCCAAATTTATGTACTATTTCATTGTTTATTGGTCAATTTAGCTTTATTATAAAATTTACTGTGGTGTTTTTGTAGGGTTTGGAACATAAGCAATTTACATGTAAAACATAGTTCAAGATACAAAAAAATCAGGTTATGAAGGCCACTTCGGAACGGATTAATTTCATATCCTGAGGCACTACTGTACACTTAATTTACAGGTCAGTCACAGTTAGGTTAGGTATTGAATGGTCCAAATTGGTGTATTTCATTGTTTATTGGTCAATTTAGCTTTATTATAAAATTTACTGTGGTGTTTTTGCTTCAGAACTAATTAATTTTGTAACCTGAGGTACTACTGTATTAATTTTTTTAGACTTAATTTCTGTAATGGAGATGCTTTAGTCTCATTTATTTTAGGCTTCCTTGCTAAGAACGAAAATCCTACGAAACCTTAGCCTCATTCTTTTACTATCAAGAACTTTTCTAGTGTAGTGGGGGAGTGGAGGATGAAGAGAGGGACTCTGTCCAGTAAGAGCATCTGAAGTTTTACATGCACAGGACTGAAAACATTAGAAGACCTTCCAATAGCTTGTGGTGCTCTGTTAAGGACCCCCCTCACATCCTCCTCCTCTCTCCAACGAGCGCCCTTTCGTTCTTTCTTAGAGACCTCATTCGGGATGCCTATTCCCAGTTAGCAGTGGAGGCTCTACCTGTTTTGAAGATAGAGGCCCATGAGATTAGAGCAGTGGTGACATCTCTGGCCTTCAGATACAATCTTTCATAAGCTTCCATTCTCCAGTCCACATACTGGAAATGTAAGTCAGTCTTTGTGAATCTTTATCTTAAAGAAGTAGAAATGATTTTTAATGATTGCACTACCTTGGGTTCGTTCGCGGTGGCTGGCATGGTAATGGGAGAAGAAGCGCATTCCTTCTTACCTCAATCTTCGCCTTGAAAACCGTTGTTGAGTCCTTGGGAAGTCTGTGGGTACTTGGTACTGGATACACTCCAGAATGTTGTAGGGTGGTTTTTTAATATTTGGTGTAGTTTAGTTTGGTGGTTCTGGGTTTTTGTTGTTGTTCATGGTACTGCACCCAGGGCAGGGGCAATGTCTGTGCTATACTAGTGCTTGGTAAATTCCTCACTGTAAGGCCCCCCCACCATGTAGTAGGTGACTCTGGTCTAACACCACACCTCTACTAAGTTGAGAGTAGCTGCGCCAGAGGCAGTTTTGTCTGCTATAGCTCTCTTAAGAGGTAAGGAAACATCAAGCTTATGCTATTGCAGGAAAGATTTTTGTATTTGCATGCTTTTATCAATTATATTGCAATAGTTGTACATCCATGAATCCCACCTCCTAACAATGTGGGAATCAGCTATGTAATTACTTGGTAAGTTACTTAATAAAAATGATATTTTTATGCATGACACTTACCTGGCAGGTATATATATAGCTTATCCTCTTGACGCACTGGCAGAATTTCAAAACTCGCGGCAACCGCTAGTACACTGGTAGTTCAGGTGATGGCCACCCCGTTCCCGTGGCGCTGGTACTTGGAACTATTCCCGTTTTCCTCAGATTTTCTCTGCCAGCCGAACCGGCAACATCGTTGTTGGTTCTCTGTTAGAATTTCCTGCTCGTTGACTGACTTTTTGGATATGGTATCGTATTCACGAAGTAGCGTGGCAATCGCATTTTGTTTGGATTTTGATTTAGTATGTCTGATTCAGGAAGTATGTTTAGAGTTTGTGTGAAAGAAGGGTGTAAGGTGAGACTGCCGAAATCATCGGTAGATACACATACTATTTGTAAGAAGTGTCGGGAGTTTGTATGTACGTGGGACAATAGGTGCAATGAATGTCAGTGTCTGAATGAGAAAGAGTGGAAGGCTCTTATGAAGTATGTTGAGAGATTAGAAAAAGATCGGGTTAGAAGATCTGTCTCTAGGAGTGAGAGATCGGGATCTTCGAGTAAGCCTTTGAATGAATCTTTGCATGTGTCTTCTCCAGCTCATTCACATGTAGACGTAGCACCTTCCCTCAGGTTTCTCCTGCGCCCGTTGCTGTATCTGAGGATACTACTGATCCACAAATCGTGAAAGTGTTCGCTGCCCTTGCGTCCATGGGAGATCAAATTAAACGATTAACAGACAAAGTGGAAGTGTTCGGTGACAGTGTTGTGGAGGGGGCGCCATGCGTCCCTCTCGTGCTCCTAGACCGAGACCTCTGTCAAGCTCCCAGACCCAAGGGAGAAGGATGTCGACAGTCGAAGGGAGGCGAGAGGGGTTTACTCGCGATCAGTCGTCCCTTCAGGCAGTCCTGTTGCTTCCCAGGCTGCAGCAGTACGCCATGGAAAAGGCGATACTGGGAAGTGCCGTTATTCTTCGGATAGTTCGGCGTCAGGAAGGAGTAGGCGTTTCGCGGAAGTATCGCGTACTCTCAAGAGGTCATACTTTCCGTCCTCATCACAGGATGAAAGGGCTGTTGACCAAGAAGGGTGGAGTAGCCCTGAGATTTGTTCATGAAACTTACCCAGCAGATATATATATAGCTGTATTTCTCCGAAGTCCGACAGAATTTCAAAACTCCCGGCTCACACAGTGGTCGGCCAGGTGGTTAGTACCCATTCCCGCCGTGGGAGGCGGGGTGTCAGGAACCATTCCCACATTTTCTATTCAGATTTTTTCTGTCGCCCAGTGTGATAACAACTGTTTTCAACACTCCGTCTAGGATTTTCGAAACTTCTCTGTTACTTGAGTATCCTGTTTGTTTTTTGGTTATCGAACGTGGATTGTGATTAGGCTTACGCTGATAGTGGATTGGATTTGAATTTGGTTTGGTTTTTTCCTTTAACTAAGATGTCTGGGACTAGTTTATCTAGCACCAGAGTGTGTTGTATGGAAGGTTGTAAGGTGAGGCTACCGAAAGGTTCGATAGACCCACACACAATATGTAATAATTGTAGAGAACATACGTGTGTTATAAATGACCGTTGTAAGGAGTGTGAATGTCTGTCTGATTCGGGTTGGAAGGCTTATGAATCCTATGTGCGGAAATTGGAGCGTGATAGGATACGGAGATCTTCCTCCAGGAGTGTATCAGTCAGTAGAAGTAAGGGTAGTAAGGTTTCTCCTACTATACATTCAGTAGTTGGTACACCTAAATCTGTTGTGCCTTCGGGCCCTGAAAATGTTGTGCCTTCGGGCCCTGAAAAATCAGTGGAAGACAATGCCCTTTCTACGATTCTGGAATCAAATACGAAACCTAGAATCTAAAGTGCTCGCTTTGGAGGGTAAAAGCATTATTAGTGAACAAAAGTGCAGTGAAAGTGCCCCCAGTGTTGTGGAGGGGGCGTCAGATCGGCCCTATAATGCCTCTAGGCCTGGACCTCTGTCGAACTTCCAAGCCCAGGAAGACGGACATGTCGAAAGCCGCAGGAGGGTTACGGGGAACCCCCACCGATCTGGCGTCCCTTCGGCAGAACCTGTAGACGATCCCCAGGCTGCCAAAGAGTGTGCGAGTGCGCGTATCCTCCGCGAGTGCTTTTCGTCCTCGGAGGCGTCCTCCCCTAACAGGAGTTGGAGCAAGAGAAGACGCTCACGTCCTCTGAAAAGAGCTATGACGTTAAATGTCGCACAGGCGGCTATCGTCAGTAGTCTCTCAGAGGAGGGCGCAGAGTCTCTTTGCGCTGCTTCTTCGTTACGGGCTTCGCCTCGAGACTTGGATTACTCTCCACTGCAAAAAAGATCGAAAACTCAAGGTGTCGCACACAGGCGGCCAGAGTCTTCGATCGCAGTGAAGAAGACGCTTCACGTCCTTTTTCTCCTGTTGGTTGCGGTCTTCACCGGAGAGTTTGCTGCATGGACTCCTCAAGGAGAATTGGATGTCATCTGACGAGGACGCCTTTGGAGCGGCCTAGTCGTTCTAAGAATAGAACTAGAACGGGTCCTGTGAGAAGGGATAGGGCTTCCCCTCGCCCCTCGCTTCTCATAGGATCCAGTTTTTCTCCTGAAAAAAGAATCTTCTACTACAAAGAGTGTTATCAGGTCGATGCAACAACAACTTGCTTCGTTGCTGGCTGAGAGAGAATCAGAAATTCGTCCGAGAAGAAAAGATGATAGATTACCGATTAAAACATCTAAGAGGTCTCCCGCACGGGTGGACCGATCGTCTCTTTCGCCTGTGAGTACTCATTCTAGATTTCGTACGTCTCACCTGCAGTTGGAGAAAGGGCATGAAAAACTTCCTGCGAGGAATTTTGAGATCGAAAGGAAGAAATTTCGCCCAGACTCTCGAGGCTCGCTTTATACAAGAACGGACGATCCTATGGTTGCGAAACGAGGCCGTCTACAGTCTGAGAAACTCGACGCTCCTAGTTCGGCTTGGAAGGAGCGGAGTGTTCACAGGGACGCCTATTTAGACAAGCGGTACGCTCGGACAGATGTCGAGCGTGACGCTCACCTGGACGTTGGTGGCGCTCGGATGGACGCCGAGCTGTGACGCTCATGGACTCCAAGCGGGACGCTCGGCTGAGCAACGAGCGTGACGCTCACCTGGACGCCAAGCGTGACGCTCGGACGGATGCCAAGCGGGACATTCAAACGGACACTTTGTTGCATATCCATCAGGTATCACAGCAAGGTATTAGTATGGAACCTCAACTGCAATCGGCTTTTCGAAGAGACTCCCATCGAGAGAATGAGCAAGAAATTGGTACCGCTTATCTGAATCTTTAGATATTAATATTCAGAATGCTCCTTGCACGTCAAAACAACGATCTTCATTAAAGCTCGGAGTGAAAGGACTTGTACCACCAGCTTCGGGAGTCCCCTTGGTCACTCCTATAGATGAGGAAGGATTAAGTAATATTTCAGAAGAAACGGAAGAGGATCAACCCGCTGTGTCAGATTCTTCCGATTATCAAGTTTTGGTTCGATTGCTTCGGGATTCATTTGGAGAAGAGTTTCAACCCGCAGCACCTCGGTCGCCTCCTTCTCAGTTTTCGTTGTCAAAAACAAATAAGACTCCTGGATTTGTTTAAAATGACAAAGTCTCTTTTCAACTAAGAGCTTTTAAGAAGGTGCAAGATTGGATGGAGTCTAGAAAAGCTCAATGGAAAGTTTTCCTTTGCCCAGCCTCCTTCAAGACTTTGCGGCAAGGCTGGGATCTGGTATGATAGGTGAGGATGTCGGGGTTAAGGGCTCCTGCATCGGCTCAAGGTGACTTTTCCAGTCTGGTTGACGCACCAAGAAGGTCTCTTCTTTCGTCAGCTAAAATAACATGGGACACCGCGGAGATAGACCACCATCTGAAAGGTCTTTTTCGGACAATTGAAGTATTTAATTTCTTAGACTGGTGTTTGGGGCTGCTTGACACTAAGTCTCGTAGTCAAGACTCAATTAGCTTGGGGAGCTATCCAGTGTTCTCGCTTGTATGGATAAGGCCGTCAGAGACTGGTTCAGAGGAATTGGCTTCACATTTTTGTGCAGGCTCCTGAAAAAGAGAGCTATCTACTGTAAATTTACGACCAAAGCAGTGTCTCCAACACAGAAGGCAGATTTGCTTTTCGCCCCTCTTTCTGACCATCTCTTCCCCCAGGGCTATGATTAAAGATGTAGCTGGAAGTCTACAGGAAAAAGCTACTCAGGATCTCTTAGCACAATCTTCTAGACGTCCTGCGGTTTCCTTCGACTTCAACACGAACCCAGTTTTCTAAGAAAATAAAGCCCTTTCGAGGTGGAGCATCCTCTAGACCTTCTCCTAGAGGAAGAGGAACTCTCTAGAGGCAGAGCTCCAGTCGCCAGTAGGTGCCAGGCTTCATTTATTTGCAGAAGCTTGGAAGAAGATAGAGGCAGACAGCTGGTGCTCAACGTCATCGAGCGAGGATACAAATACCTTTCCCGAAGCCTCCTCCATTGTGCAACAACCTATAGATCTATCACCCTCTTACCATGGAGAAAAACAACAGATCTTGTACGATCTGATAGAACAAATGCTCGAGAAGAAAGCAATAGAACAAGTCGAGGACATTCAGTCCCCGGTTTCTACAACAGGTTATTCCTGGTGCCGAAACAGTCGTGAGGCTGGCGGCCAGTTTTGAGATGTGAGCAGTCTAAACCTTTTTATAGAGAGACAGACGTTCAAGATGGAGACACCTCAGTCAGTGCTTGCGGCCTTAAGACAAAACGATTGGATGGTATCACTGGACCTGCAAGACGCATATTTCCACGTCCCGATACATCCCCCGACGAATCGAAGAAATACTGCGTTTTGTCATGAAGGGAAGAGTTTTCCAATTCAGAGCTCTTTGCTTCGGCCTGAGTACGGCACCAATGATTTTCACAATTCTAATGAAGAATGGGCGACGGTGGCTTCATCTTGCAAACATAAGGATCTCTCTATATCTAGACGACTGGCTCATTCGAGCATCGTCGAAGAAGGTGTGTGAAGGACCTTCAATCAACCTTAACTCTAGCAAAGTCCCTGGGACTTCTAGTGAATTTCGAAAAGTCGCAGCTGATCCCCACAGTCCATCGTGTATCTGGGATTCAGATGGATTCAGTGGCTTTTCGAGCTTTTCCGTCCCAGGGACGTTCAACAGCAAGGATTAGAAAAAATATCAGTCTTCTTAAGGAAAGAATCATGCTCGGTGAGGAAAGGATGAGTCTGCTGGGCACCATTTCCTCGCTGGAGAAGTTTGTTTCCTTGGGAGACTACATCTCAGACTCTCCAGTTTTTCCTGAAGGAGAATTGGGAGGACAAAGAAAAATTTGGAGACAATTTTGAGGATCCCAAAGGAGGTAAAGGATCACCTAAAGTGGTGGCTCGATCCTGTGAAACTTTCGAAAGGAACTTCCCTCAAACTTCAGAGCCCCGACTAGTGTTGTTCTCCGACGCGTCCACCACCGGGTGGGGAGCTACACTAGGGAGGGAGGAAGTGTCAGGCACCTGGAGAGGGGAACAGGTGTTCTGGCACATAAATCTCAAAGAACTGGCGGCCATATACTTGGCACTTCAGTTTTTCAAAGAAAAAGTCGCAAACAAGATAGTTCAGATAAATTCAGACAATACCACAGCTCTGTCATACATAAAAAAACAAGGAGGGACTCACTCGCGATCATTGTTCAACCTAGCGAGAGAGATCCTGTTTATGGGCGAGAACTCAGAAAGTAACGATTCTAACGAGGTTCGTTGCAGGCGTGGAGAACGTCCGGGCAGATCTCCTCAGTTGGCAAGGTCAACTGCTGCCGACCGAGTGGACTCTGCATCAGGATGTGTGTATCGAGAGCTGTGGAAGTTATGGGGACGTCCTTCTAGTGGACGTCTTTGCGACGGCGAGAACAAAGAGGCTTCCGTTGTATTGCTCCCCGTGCTCGACCCGGGAGCAATAGCAATAGATGCACTTCTTTGGGACTGGACAGGGATGGATCTTTACGCATTTCCCCGTTCAAGATTCTGGGAGAAGTAATGAAGAAGTTTGCAATGTCAGAAGGGACGAGATTGACGTTAATCGCTCTTATTGGCCAGCAAAGGAGTGGTTCACAGAGGTCATGACCTTTGTAGTAGACTTCCCGCAGGACATTGCCCATGAGGACAGATCTACTCAAACAGCCCCACTTCGAGAGATACCACGGAAACCTCCCCGCTCTGAGTCTGACTGCATTCAGACTATCAAAAAGTTGGTCAGAGCGAGGGGTTTTTCTAGACCGGTTGCAAAAGCAATCGCCAATGCGAGAAGAGCTTCCACGCTTGGAGTCTATCAATCGAAGTGGGCTTCGTTTAGGAGCTGGTGCAGAAGAACACGCATTTCCTCTACCACGACCTCTGTGAGCCAAATAGCGGGACTTTTTGCTCTACTTGAGAAACGACCTAAAGCTTGCAGCTCAACAATCAAGGCTACAGAAGTATGTTATCTGTAGTCTTTAGACATAGAGGAATTGATTTGGCAAATAATAAGGATATCCACGATCTTTTAAGGTCTTTCGAGACTATAAAGATTCCTCAACCTAAGTTACCATCATGGAATTTGGATGTAGTACTTAAATTCCTAATGTCAAATCGGTTTGAAACCCCTTCAGAATGCCTCTTTAAGGGATCTTACTAAGAAAACTATTTCCTAACGACTCTGGCGACGGGGAAGAGGGTTAGTGAAATTCAAGCCTTTAGCAAGCATATTGGTTTTAGGGGACATAATGCTGTTTGCTCATTAAGTCCTACTTTAATGTATGACACTTACCTGGCAGGTATATATATAGCTATATTCTCTGTTCCACCTGGCAGAAATTTTCAAAACTCGCGGCAAACACTAATAACCTATTAGTAGTTCAGGCAACCACCACCCCGTTACCGTGGCGCTAGCGCTAGGAACCGTTCCCAATTGGGCCAGATTTTCTCTGCCAGCCGAACCGGCAACATTGTTGGTGGTTCCCTGCTAGAATTTCATTCTCGTTGCTGACTGATCTTGGATTTGGTATTGTACTCGGAAACGTTAGCTTGGCATTCGCTTTGGATTGTTCTTTAAGATGTCTGATACTGGAAGTATGTTTAGAGTGTGTGTAAAAGAGGGGTGTAAGGTAAGATTGCCGAAAGCTTCGGTCGACCCTCATACCGTTTGTAAGAAGTGTAGGGAGAATGTGTGTACTTGGGAGAATAGATGCATTGAATGTGAGAATTTATCAGAGAAGGAATGGAAGGTCTTTATGAAATATGTTGAGAGGCTTGAGAAAGATCGTGTAAGGAGATCTGTTTCTCGTAGTGAGAAGTCAAATTCTTCGAGTAAAAGGAGCGAATGTATTTCCTCTCCAGCTCCTTCTAATGTAGAATTGGTAGTTCCTTCTCCCCAGGTATCTCCTGCGCCCGCTGCTGTATTGGAGGAGGCGAACGATACAAATATTGTGAAAGTGTTCGCTGCCCTTGCGTCCATGGGCGACCAGATACAGCGACTTACAGATAGAGTTAGTGCTTCGATGTCAGTGAAAGTGTAGTGGAGGGGGCGTCTGATCGTCTCTCTCGTGCTCCTAGACCTAGACCTCTGTCAAGCTCCCAGACCCAAGGGAGAAGGCATGTCGACAGTCGAAGGGAGGCGAGAGAGGTTTTGTCACGGTCAGGCGTCCCTTCGAACAGTCCTGTTGCAAGTTCCCAGGCTGTTGCAGTTCGCCGCAGAAAAGGCGTAACTGGGAAGTGTGCGTCCTCGGAAGGTTCGACTTCCGAGCGAGAACGTCGGTATGCAGTGGTGTCTCGCCCACTCAAGAGGACGTTCAGGACATCAACTGCTCTCGAGAGACAGGCGCAAGATAGTGAGGCTTGGAGTAGTCCTGAGGTGTTGTCATCCTCGGAAGACGGGGACGCAGTGCCGATCAAGAGGAAAAGGATTTTTCGTACTAGAGAGGACGCAGGACGCACTGGCGATATACGTCCGTCTCGGCATGGTATTTCCATGGGAGAATCGCCTCCATCTTCTTATGTATCCTCCCCTCGTATTTCTCCGTCGGGTAGAGTACAAGATCGCTCTCCGTTAGGTCGCAGTCCCGCTCGTAATCCTCATCCTTCGTTGTCTAACATTCAGGAGGATAGTACGAAGCATTTCTTACGGGAAATGCAGTCCAAGTTGGCAGTGCTGGTGAAGTCTTGGGATGCTCCTGAACAAGCATCTTCGAGGCGTAAGGACGATTTCCTTCCCATTAAGTCTTCTAAAAAGGAAGACAAGGACGCGTTCGCCGAGGACGCAGGGCGCACTGGCGCTAGGAGGACAAGCGATCGCTTGGGTTTGCAGGACGCAGAACACAGGAAGAAAATAGTTTCGGAAGAAGCAGGACGCAAACGTCAGGACGCGGGACCAATGGTGGACGCAGGACGCAGGCGGCAGGAAGCAGGCGTGTCTACGATGGACGCAGGACGCAGGCGGCAGGACATCGAGAGGCGGCAGGACGCCGACGCCTCGGTAGCCGCAGGACGCAGGCGGCAGGACGCTATTCCTTCAACGAAGCGTCAATACGACGATGATTTACAAGACATTTCTTCAGCAGAAGAAGAATTGGAAGTGATTGAGGAAAAGAATACGGAACCTTCTTCAGATTATAAGGTCTGACTTCACGTCTTATGCTATTTTTGAGGGGGGAATTTTAAACCGACAGCTCCGTTATCCCCCTTATCACAGTTTTCCAAGACTAGGACTCCAAAGAAGTCCTCTTTCCTTAAAATGACGATGTCAATTTCGGCGAAGAAGGCCCTTCAACGGGTGAATGACTGGATGAAGGAGAAGAAAGAAGCGGGAAAATACTCTTTTGTTTTTCCTCCAGCTAAGTTGGCTTCTAAATCAGGAGTATGGTACGCACTGGAGAAAGTCTAGGCCTGGGATGTACCTGCCTCCTCCCAGGGGACTTTCTCCAGTATAGTAGACAGCTCACGCAGGCAGGCGTTACAGTCTGCCAAGGTCTGGTGGACGTCTTCAGAATTTGACCATCTATTTAAAGGGATTTTTAGGACTTTCGAAGTCTTCAATTTCTTGGATTGGTCTTTGGGAGCGCTAGCGAACCCTAGAAAGAGAGGATTCGCAGGACTTAGAAAACAGCTAAGAGCATTATGTCCTGCATGGATAAGGCTCTGAGAGACGGAACGATTGAACTGGCTTCGTTATTCACAGCAGGAGTACTTAAGAAGAGATCGCTGTTGTTGTTCGTTCGCTTCAAAAGGAGTTTCTAACTCTCAGAAATCGGAGTTACTGTTCTCTCCTCTTTCGAAACAGCTGTTTCCTTCAGAGGTGATTAGGGATATAGCTCTCTCCCTTTCGCAGAAAGCCACTCAAGATCTTCTTTCGTCTTCAGTTAAGAAGTTCTTACCAACCAAGTTGGTGAAGAAGACTCCAAAGGATACTAGGCCTTCACAACAGCCCTTTCGAGGAAGAACATTCGCTCGACCCGCCTTTAGGGGAAGAGAGTACCCGCGAAAAGAGGAGCCAAGACACCCCTCTAAAGAATGAGAAACTCAGTCCTCCAGACGACAGTGGGAGCCAGACTTCAAGGTTTTTGGGAAGTTTGGCAGAATATGAAGGCAGATCCCTGGGCTGTCAACGTAGCTCGGGAAGGGTACAAGATTCCTTTCTTGAAAAGACCTCCTCTCGCAACATCTCCGAGAGCCCTCGGGGCAAATTACAACGATTTAGAGAAGAAAGCGGCTCTGTGGGAGCAAGTAGCTTCCATGCTAGAGAAAGGAGCCATAGAACCTGTTCTCGGATCACGAATCTCCGGGATTTTACAACCGTCTGTTCCTGGTTGCAAAGTCCTCGGGAGGTTGGAGGCCAGTGCTGGACGTAAGTCAACTGAATCTTTTCGTAGAAAAGACCAAGTTCACTATGGAGACGAACGATTCAGTACTGGCAGCGGTACGTCCAGGGGACTGGATGGCGACTCTGGACTTACAAGACGCATACTTTCATATTCCGATTCATCCAGGAAGCAGGAAGTATCTAAGGTTTGTGATTCAGGACAGGGTCTTTCAGTTCAAGGCCCTATGCTCGGCCTTTGCACAGCCCCTCAAGTGTTCAGAGGATGATGTCCAATGTGGCGAGATGGTTACATTTAAGAGGGATCAGAGTGTCTTTTTATCTGGACGACTGGTTTGATAAGATCCCAATCAAGAAGTCAATGTCTGGAGGACTTGAGTCAAACATTGAACTTAGCAAAAGACCTAGGTCTGGTAGTGAATATGGGAAAGTCTCAATTGGAGCCCCAACAACAGATAGTTTATTTGGGGATTCAGATATCGGCAGTGACTTTTCGGGCTTTTCCGTCCCCCGAAAGGCAAGCCCAATGCATTCGGAAGGTGCAGGAACTTTCTAAAGAAAGACCGATGCTCTGCAAGAGAGTGGATGAGTCTACTGGGCACACTCTCTTCGCTAGAGAGGTTCATTTCTTTAGGAAGACTGCACATGAGACCTCTTCAGTTTTTCCTGAAGGATTCATGGCCAAGAAAATTGCAACCGGATTCCTTCCAGTTTCTAATTCCGGCCGAAGTAAAGGAGGAATTTAAAAGTGGTGGCTAACTCCAGGCAGGTTAGCAAGAGGGATGTCGCTTCAGCAGAAGAACCCAGACCTCGTCTTGTTTTTCCGACGCGTCAGACGCGGGTTGGGGAGCGACATTAGGCCCTCAAGAGGTGTCGGGACTTTGGTAGCAAGGACGAAACAAAGTGGCACATAAACAGGAAGGAACTGATGGCAATTTTCTTGGCTTTGAAGCACTTCAGAGAGTTGATTCAAAACAAGACAGTGCAGGTCAACTCGGACAACACCACGGCTCTGCATACATCCGGAAACAAGGGGGAACTCATTCTTTTCCCCTTTACAATCTGGCAAAAGAAATTCTGCTTTGGGCGGAAGAGGAAAAGGTCGTGATACTCACCAGGTTTATACAAGGAGAGAAGAACGTGGGTGCGGACTGTTGAGCAGAAGAGAGCAACTTCTCTCCACGAGTGGACGTTGCACATGGAGGTTGCCAGAGCCTGTGGAAGTTGTGGGGGCCGTCCGGTAGTGGATCTGTTTGCGACAGCCAGAACAAAAAAGGTTACCAACATATTGCTTCGGTCCAGACCAGGAAGCAGTGGCGGTCGATGCATTCCTGATGGATTGGTCAAACTAGATCTGTACGCTTTTCCTCCGTTCAAGGTGCTGGGGAAAGTGATGAAGAAGTTCAGGGAGAGCAAAGGAACGAGGATGACTTAATAGCCCCGTTTTGGCCGGCCCAAAGTTGGTTCACAGAGGTACTGGAATGGACAGTAGATACGCCAAGGACTCTTCCTCTAAGAGTAGATTTACTCAGACAACCCCACTTCGACAGGTTTCACAAGAATACCCTCGCTCTGGGTCTGACTGCGTTCAGACTATCGAACGTTCTGGCGTCAGCGCGAGGGGATATTTCTAGAGAGGTGGCCAGTGCAGTGGCTAGAGCCAGAAGAACCTCCACAATCACAGTGTATCAGTCGAAGTGGGACAATTTCCGGAAAGGGGAAGTGGTGTAAGAAAACAGGAAAGTGTCTTCATCCAGTACCTCTGTGACCCAAATCGCAGATTTCCTTCTATACTTGAGGAAGGATTTACGCTTGTCAGTTTCGACAATCAAAGGTTATAAGAGTATGCTAACCTCAGTGTTTAGACACAGGGATCTAGACATCTCGAATAACTTAGACCTTAGAGATCTGATTAGGTCGTTTGGTACGAAGAAACAATCAGAATGCAGGCCACCTGCTTGGAACCTTGATGTGGTCTTGAAGTATTTAACTTCTAGCAAATTCGAGCCGTTAGAGGAACCTCCCTCTGAGAGATCTTCTAAGAAGACTATTTTTTTAGTAGCATTGGCAACTGCTAAAAGAGTTAGTGAGCTTCAGGCCATATCGAAGAAGGTGGGATGGTGACCTATGGCAATGCAGTGTGTTCATTCCAAGAAGGTTTCTTGGCCAAGAATGAGAATCCAGCTAATCCTTGGCCAAGATCCTTTGAAGTTTTGGGTCTAGCTGAATTGGTGGGTCACGAGCAAGAAAGAGTTCTCTGCCAGTGAGAGCGTTGCAGATGTTATATAGAAAGAACAAGAGTTATCAGAGGGAAGTCTGATGCTCTGTGGTGTTCAGTTAAAGACCCCACTAGACCCATGACGAAGAACGCTCTAGCCTTCTTCATGAGAGAGTTAATTAAAGAGGCTCATATGTTGTGTGAAGAGCAGAGCTTTGGTATTTTGAAAGTGAAGGCTCATGAAGTCAGGGCAGTGGCGACTTCATTAGCTTTTAAAAAGAATTTAGCCCTCAAGGAAATTATTGAATCCACATATTGGAGAACTAATTCAATATTTGCGTCTCATTATCTTAGGGACGTTCAGACAACCTTTGATAATTGTCAGACGCTAGGTCCATACGTGTCCTCGGGTACAGTATTGGGCAAAGGAGTTACTACCCCATAACCTTCTTTTAAGCTAGTTGATTTTATTAGGTGATGGTGTTTGTGTTTATTGGTCGTCTGAGAAAAGTGTGCGGTACTTTTCTCAGTCTTGTTAGTATTATCAGGTGATGGTGTGTGTGTAGTTCAGGTAAATGATCTGTTACTAGCTTGAATGCCGTGGCATAAGAGGCCTGTAAGGTTCTGTCAACACATTGGTCACGTCCAGTTGTCAGTTCCAGTCTTAGCTTCTTCAACATACAGGACACTTCCTTGTTGAGAGCTACTAAGGTTTTAAGCAGGCTTAGAGGCAGGACCTATGAAGTCAGCTACCTTAGCAGGTAAGGAACCGGAGTTTTAATAATATTTTAATAATATTTTTATACTCTAAGAATGTTGCTGTCCTTGACCCACCTCCAAATGTGTCAATCAGCTATATATATACCTGCCAGGTAAGTGTCATACATTAAAATGAAGTTTTTATGATAAAACAAAGTTTAATGTATACTTACCTGGCAGGTATATATAATTTAATTCCCACCCGCCTCCCCTCAGGGGACAGGGTTCAGAGAAAATCTGGCCCAATTGGGAACGGTTCCTAGCGCTAGCGCCACGGTAACGGGTGGTGGTTGCCTGAACTATTAATAGGTTATTATTGCGTTTGCCGCGAGTTTTGAAAATTTCTGCCAGGTGGAACAGAGAATATAGCTATATATATCCTGCCAGGTAAGTATACATTAAACTTTGTTTTATCATAAAAAACTTCATGTTCTAGCGAAAAAGAAAATCCGTCTAACCCTTGGCCCAAAAGTTTTTGAGATTAAGGTATGGCGGAAATCATTGGACACGAAACCAGAGAGAGTCCTGTGCCCTGTCAGGGCTCTCAAGATTTATTACAAAGAACGAAGGAATGTCGAGGTCTTCCTTAACAACTTATGGTGTTCGGTCAGAAGACCAGATTTACCGATGTCGAAGAATGCTCTGGCATTCTTCTTGAGAGACACCATTAGACAGGCACATTCATCTTGCGAAGACAGTGATGTTAAGCTGTTGAAAGTGAATGCCCATGAAGTGAGAGCTATATCTACCTCGGTAGCTTTCCAAAAGAACATGGCACTCAATGACATTCTGAGTGCCACCTTTTGGCGCAGCAACTCGGTGTTCGCTTCACACTACCTGCGGGATGTGAAGACGACATACGAGAACTGCTATGCGCTTGGACCATACGTAGCAGCAGACACTTTTGTTGGGGGCTGAAAGCAGCACTCATCCCTACCCTGTATGGAAATGGGTAGGTGAGTTTTTATGGATTGTTTTTATGGTTGTAAGGTCGTCCGCCTGAGCCGGACTTCCTTTCCTTTAGCCTAAGTGATGTGGGAATGAAAATTGTTAGGCTGGTCAGGTGGTGAATTTTTTACTTCGTTGCCCCTCATAGTATGGTCAAAATGGTTCTATCAGTCCACATTGTGGTCACGCTCCCGTTGACAGATCATCTAGAACTCACCAGCTATATAGGTCACTACCTTGCTGGAGACTCTAGTAAAGCAGTAGCAGACTTGGGTGACAGTAATCACGAAGTCAGCTATGCTAACAGGTAAGGAACCAAGATGTTATTCATCTGCATGTAATATGTTTCCAAAATCCTTTTCTGTCTCTCCCTACCTCCAATGGTGGGATTCAGCTATATATATATCTTGCTGGGTAAGTTTTCATGAACAAAAATGATATTGTTAGATACAATAAAGTTTGTTCATACTTACCTGGCAGATATATATAATCAAAGTACCCGCCCACCTCCCCGCAGGAGACAGTGGGAATAGAAAATCTGAATAGAAAATGGGAATGGTTCCTGACACCCGCCTCCCAGCGGCGGGAATGGGTACTAACCACCTGGCCGACCACTGCGTGAGCCGGGAGTTTTGAAATTCTGTCGGACTTCGGAGAAATACAGCTATATATATATCTGCCAGGTAAGTATGAACAAACTTTATTGTATCTTAACAATATCATTTTTTTCATCGGAGGATGAAGAAATTATCCCTATCAAAAGGAAGAGGATTTCTCGTCAGTTGGAAGTTACTAGCGGTGCGGTGAGAGGTGTTTCTCCGCTTAGAGGAACTCCTCTGCGTAGACCGCAGGTTCGCTCGCCTCTCCGTGTTAGCCCGGTGCGTCCTCGATCTCCTCATCATCAGGAGTCTCGTAAGGAAGCGGAGACGAAGGAAGTTCTGCGGGACATGCAGGAGAGATTAGCAGTGATTGTACAATCATGGAGAAGCCCGAACAAACCTTCGGTTAGACGTAAGGACTCGTCTCTCCCGTTAAGTCCTCCAAGAGGACGCAGGACGTGCAACGCAAAGCCAGGACGCAGTGCATCCCTTAAGAAGGACGAAGCAGTGCAGGACGCAGGATGCAAGAGGAAGAGTGATGGACGCATACGTTCAGGAGGACGCAGGACGCAGGCGGCAGCAAGTCGAAACTTTTTCTCGACAAGGAAGAGAGGAGTTTTACAAGGAGACAGCGCCGCATTCGCTCTCTAAGCAGGCTCTGCATAAGGAGTCCGCTTTGGAGAGTCATCAGGATCTTGGTTTTCAAGATATTTCTTCGCAGGAGGAAGAATTTGTGGAGAGTGCGGAAGAGGACAAGAATGTGGAAGCTCCTTCTTCGGACTACAAGAGACTAACAGAGTGCCTTCTTTCTTTGTTTGAAGGAGATTTTCAACCTTCAGGCCCGCCATCGCCTTTGTCTCAATTTTCGAAGACGAAGACAGCCAAGAAATCGTCTTTTTTGAAAATGACTGTCTATTTCGGCCAAGAAAGCCCTTCAACGCGTAAATGAGTGGTTGAAGGAGAAGAGAGAGTCGGGGAAGACTTCTTTTTTTTGCCTTTCCTCCGGCCAAGTTGGCTTCGAAGTCTGGTGTTTGGTATGCTACGGGGAAAGTCTTGGCCTGGGAGTTCCTGCCTCCTCCCAGGGAGACTTTTCCAACATAGTGGACAGCTCCCGTAGACATGCTTTACATTCAGCCAAAGTGTGGTGGACTTCGTCAGAGTTCGACCATTTACTCAAAGGTATCTATCGGACTTTTTGAGGTGGTGTTTAATTTTTCTTGACTGGTCGTTGGGAGCCCTGGCTCGGACTTCGGAGATGGAAGATTCGTCAGAATCTGAGTTGCCGAGAAGTATCATGTCCTGTATGGATAAAGCCTTGAGAGATGGAGCTAATGAATTGGCTTCACTTTTTACAGCAGGCGTTCTGAAGAAAAGACATCTTTTGTGCTCGTTCGCTGCTAAAGGAGTCTCGAACGCGCAAAAGTTGGAGTTGATGTTCTCTCCGCTTTCAGGACAGCTCTTCCCTCAGGATATCATTAAGGACATCGCTCTCCCTCACTCAGAAGGCTACTCAGGATCTTCTTAGTCTTCTGTAAGGAAGTATTTACCTTCTAAATGTAATGAAGAAGACCCCGAAGGTTACAAAGACATCACAGCAGCCCTTTCGGGGTAGGACTTTTTCCCGACCAGCATTTAGAGGGAAAAGAGTTCCAGCCAAAGAGGAGGTTCGAAAACCTCAACCAAGCAATGAGTCAGAAGTCCCTCCAGACTTGTGTGGGGGCCAGACTTTTAGACTTCTGGGAAGTCTGGCAAAGCAAAGGAGCGGATCCTTGGTCTGTAAAGTAGCGAAGGAAGGATACAAGATCCCCTTTCTCAAGAAACCACCTCTCGCCACAGCTCTGAGAGCCCTAGGGGCTCATTACATCGATTTAGAGAAGAGAGAGGCTCTTTGGCATCAAGTTGTCAGCATGTTAGAAAAGGGGGCCATAGAACCGGTTCTGGATCACGAATCCCCAGGTTTTTACAACCGTCTGTTTCTAGTACCGAAGTCATCAGGAGGTTGGAGGCCAGTACTGGACGTAAGTCAGCTAAACTTGTTCGTAGAAAAAGACCAAGTTTACGATGGAGACGAACGATTCAGTACTGGCAGCGGTACGACCAGGGGACTGGATGTAACGCTGGACCTTCAGGATGCGTACTTCCATATTCCGATTCACCCAAGGTCCAGGAAATATTTGAGATTCGTGATCAGGACAGGATTTATCAATTCAAAGCCCTTTGCTTCGGTCTGTGCACGGCTCCTCAAATTTTTACAAGAATGATGTCGAATGTGGCGAAGTGGCTTCATTTGTTAGGAGTCAGAGTCTCTCTCTACCTCGACGATTGGCTCATAAGAGCACAATCAAAACAGCAATGTCTGGAGGACACGAACATCACATTGGAGTTAACTCAGCAACTGGGTCTGATGGTAAACCTGAAAAAGTCACGGTTGATCCCCTCTCAGGAGCTAGTTTATTTGGGGATTCTGATATCCTCAGTGACTTTTTCAGGCTTTTCCGTCACCCGAAAGGCAGGACCATGTGCCTGCGGAAAGTGCAAAGAATTCCTATTGAAAGACCAGTGCTCGGCGAGAGAGTGGATGAGCCTGCTGGGGACACACTCTTCGTTAGAGCGGTTCATTTCAACTAGGGAGACTTCACATAGGCCCTTACAGTTCTTTCTGAACGAAGTTCTGGCCAAGAAGATCGCAACCAGATTCCTTCCGGTTTCCCAACTTCCTTCAAAGATAAAGGAGGAATTAAAGTGGTGGCTAGTTCCGGGGAGGTTGTCAGAGGTACGTCACTCCAGCAGAGGAACCCAGACCGGATATTATTTTCCGACGCGTCAGACGCAGGCTGGGGAGTGACGCTAGGCCCTCGGGAGGAGTCAGGCCTTTGGAACGAAGAAGAAAAGGCATGGCACATAAACAGGAAGGAACTGATGGCGATCTTCTTGGCTCTGAAAGCGTTCAGACCGTGGATCAGCGCAAAGTGGTGCAGATCAACGCGGACAATACCACAGCTCTGGCATATATACGAAAACAAGGAGGAACCCACTCGTTGTCCCTTTGCAACTTGGCGAAGGAGATTCTTCTGTGGTCGCAGAGAGAAAACGTCACCCAGCTCACCAGGTTCATTCAAGGAGAGAAGAACGTCAGAGCGGATCTGTTGAGCAGGGACGGACAATGTGCTTTCCACGGAGTGGATGTTGCATCTTCAAGTATGCCAGAGACTGTGGAAGCTCTGGGGGCACACTAGTAGTGGATCTTTTCGCTACCGCAGCGACGAAGAGGTTACCGAACTATTGTTCTCCAATCCCGGACCCTCTTGCAGTCGCAGTCGATGCCTTCCTACTAGATTGGACGGGTTCTAGATGCGTACGCTTTTCCCCGTTCAAGATTTTAGGAAGGGTAATGAAAAAATTCAGAGAAAGTCGAGGAACAAGGCTGACTCTGATAGCCCCATACTGGCCGGCCCCAAACGTGGTCACAGAGGTACTCGGAATGGACAGTGGATTCTCCGAGAAGTCTACCCACGAGAGTAGATCTTCTCAAACAACCCCACTTCGACAGGTTCCACAAGAACACCCTCGCTCTGGGTCTGACTGTGTTCAGACTATCGAAAGACTTGTCAGAGCGAGGGGGTTTTCTAGAGAAGCAGCGAAGGCAGTTGCAAGAGCCCGAAGGCCATCAACTATCAAAGTGTACCAGTCGAAGTGGGAGAACTTCCGTAAATGGTGTAAGAATCGGAAGATTTCTTCATCCAGTACCTCTGTGACACAAATTGCAGATTTCCTTCTATACCTGAAGAAGGAACTGGGTTTGGCTAATCAGACAATTAAAGGTTATAAGTGTATGTTTGTCTGCAGTGTTTAGACACAGAGGTTTAGATCTGTCCAACGACGCAGATCTTAGAGATCTTCTCAGATCTTTTAATACAAAGAAGGATCGACTTTGCAGAACTCCTTCTTGGAATTTGGATGTCGTTCTCAAGTTCTTGGAGACGGATAGGTTTGAAACCTATGGGCAGTTCGTCTTTGCGAGAGCTAACGAAGAAGACTATTTTCTTAGTAGCCTTAGCTACAGCTAAAAGGATTAGCGAGCTGCAAGCTATTGACAAGCAAGTAGGTTGGAAGCACAACAAAGCAGTTTGTTCTTTTCAACAGGAGTTCTTAGCAAAGAATGAGAATCCTTCGCATCGGTGGCCAAGATCCTTTGAGATTGAAGGGACTGGTCTGATTCTAGTAGGTCAAGAACAAGAAAACGGGTTCTTGCCAGTAAGAGCCTTACGGTTTTTTTTACGTAGAAAGAAAAACAAGAAGCATTAGGGGGACTTCATGTTCTCTGTGGTGCTCTGTTAAAAGATCCTACTAGACCTATGTCTAAAAATGCGATGGCTTTCTTTGTAAGAGAAGTCATTAAAGAAGCTCATTTACTTTGTCAGGAAGAATGCTTCGGCTTGATTAAGGTTAAAGCTCATGAGGTGAGAGCAATAGCTACGTCCTTAGCATTCAGGAAAATTTAGCCCTCAAGGACATTATAGATTCGACGTTTTGGAGGACAAACTCTGTGTTTGCCTCTCATTACCTTAGAGACGTGAAGACAACTTTTGATAATTGTCAAACGTTAGGCCCGTATGTATCCTCAGGTACAGTACTGGGCAAAGGAGTTTCCACCCCATAACCTAATAACATGCTAGGTTTTTATTTAATTAGGTTATAGTGTTTTTTTATGGTTGTCTGAGAAGGTTAATACCAGCTCAGTTTTTGGTGTAGTGTTTATTATTGTAGTGTGTGGTTCAGGTGACTAACTTTCCTAGCATGAATGCCCGTGGTAAATGAGGGCTAGGGTTCTCTGTCGGCAGATTGGTCATGTCCAGTTGTCAGACCCTTGTTGTTAGCTCTCTCAACAAACAGGTCACATCCTAGTTGAGAGCTACTAAGGTTTAGCAGGCTAAGAGGCAGGACCTACGAAGTCAGCTACCTTAGCAGGTAAGGAACTTAATAAATAATTTTAAAAATTTAGTTAATTTTTTAATTATGACGATGTTGCTGTCTGTGACCCACCTCCAAATGTGTCAATCAGCTATATATATACCTGCCAGGTAAGTGTCATGCATAAAAATGATATTGTTATGATACAATAAAGTTTTATGCATACTTACCTGGTAGGTATATATAATTAAATTCCCACCCTCCTCCCCTCAGGAGACAGGGTTCAGAGAAAATCTGAGGAAAACGGGAATAGTTCCAAGTACCAGCGCCACGGGAACGGGGTGGCCATCACCTGAACTACCAGTGTACTAGCGGTTGCCGCGAGTTTTGAAATTCTGCCAGTGCGTCAAGAGGATAAGCTATATATATACCTGCCAGGTAAGTATGCATAAAACTTTATTGTATCATAACAATATCATTTTTATAATTACAGAATGGGAGCCCACCCTCCTCCCCTCTCGTAGATGAAAAGGCATAAATAAAATTCAGCTTCTTTGCCAAGTTGTTTACCTATTCCCCCAGTAGTGGGCGGGGTACTGACCTGCAATGAAACAAAAGAATCGTTGCTGCGATTTTAAAATTTTAGCTACCGGTACTTAGGAATACTTAGCTTGTAAATACCTGGTAAGTATAAACAAAACATATTTTATCATAAAAATATTTTTCGTCTATCAGGACCCTGCCATGAACGGAATCCCCGCTGATAAACGGGGTCTACCTGCTTGGTAAGTATAAACAAAACATTATTGCC
Organism: Macrobrachium nipponense; assembly: GCF_015104395.2. Lineage (NCBI taxonomy): Eukaryota > Metazoa > Arthropoda > Malacostraca > Decapoda > Palaemonidae > Macrobrachium > Macrobrachium nipponense. The sequence goes on along the minus strand of NC_087224.1, from coordinate 17,955,325 downwards.
TAAAACGGAATCCCCGCTGATAACCAGGGTCTACCTGTAGTAATTCCTAAATTGTTTTCTATTCTGATGCTTTTTGTGTTGGCAGTAGAAAGGAGGCAGAAATTTCTTTTAACAAATCTGTACCATTCCAGATGAATTGGAGGGGAGAGGAAACTACAATCCCCATCTCATGATTGCTCACCAAAGTCATGGATACAGCGCGCCAGATTCCCCCCAGACCAACAGCTCTTCTGGATGACCTTGACTTGCAGCCTGTGAGGGAACTACGGCATCGTGTACTTAATGACATTGATCAAGAAACCGTAATTTGCTCTCCCAGAGTTCAGTTCAATTATGTTGATGTATCCTTTCCAAAAGCCCCATCAAAGAAAGGTAGTCACGCAGGCAGCATAGACAAGATAAAGTCTCATAAAAGAATTCACAAATCAAGGAATGTTACTTCTCAGTATTTGAGATCAGGTTCTGAAAATGATAGGGCCACATATGCCAGTAATCAGATGGCAAAGAGTAACCAACAAAATATAGCAGATGATGGCCGTCGTCAGTTCATAACACAGCTGCCCTGAGGAGGGTGTCCCAGTGTGGGAAGAAGTACCACAGATGAGCTGAATTCTAGGAGGTAGTAGGTAGGTGTAAATTTTTATACTGTGTTGATGTACATACTCACTGATTGCTAGTTTAATTTTTTTTTTTTTTTTTTTTTTTTTTTTTTTTTTTTTTTTTTTTTTTTTGTTTTTTTTTTTTTTTTTTTTTTTTTTTTTTTTTTTTTTTTTTTTTTTTTAATGAACCTCTCCATTAT
>NC_087224.1:17888685-17954026 GCF_015104395.2 Macrobrachium nipponense | reverse complement strand
CTACATGACGAAATCCTCATATTTTCCAGATCATCAGAGGAACTCCTGAACCACGTGAGGGCCATCCTCAAGCACCTGCAGGAGAACAAGCTCATCGTCTGGTTCAGTAAGTGTACCTTCGGCGCAGAGAAGGTGGATTTCCTGGGTCATGAAATCACCCTAGCAGGAGGACGCCCCATGGCATTGAAGGTAACCGCAGTTGAGAAGCTTGCGACACCAACTACAGTCAAGGCCCTACAGGACTTTATCGGGATGGTGATCTACTACAGGAGGTTCATGAAGGGCAAGCCAAAGAGCCTGGTATGGGAGAAGGCCCAGCAGCGCGCCTTCAATCGCACCAAGGCAGTCCTCAGCTGAGCTACAACCTGGCTTACCTAGATCCCGACACACCCCTGATTCTCACAACCGATGCCAGCAACATTGCCTGTTGTGCCATCCTGGAACAGCTGATCAATGGGGTCACTATTCCACTGGCCCTCTTCAGCAGGAAGCTGAAATCTGCTGAAACCCACTACAGCACCTTGAACAGCGAGCTCTTCACTGACTACCAAGTACCTCCTGGAAGGCGTCCGGTTCACCATAAGGACGGACCAACAGCATCTGGTCCACGCCATCGTCAAGATGGGAGACGTCACAAAATCACAAGCGCAGATGAGTCTTCATCTCTGGAGTGGGATCATTGATAACTACTATATTGGGTGGGTGGGGGCCCGGGGGGAACCCTTGTCACTACTATATATCGTGAGATGATGGAAATATTATCACTGCATAAAAAAGAAACACCAAACTAGAACTGGAAAACAAGTGATGGATATTCATTACTGGTGACATAAGCAAGGTATCTGAAAAAGTGAGGTTGGAAGTAACGATGGGAAAGATAAATAAGATAAACCTTTCAAATGTAGTAGAGGCAAAGAAGGAAAATCCACATCCGATCACCTCCTAATTAACACTGAGTGCATTGTCCCAGGTCCCAACCTTCATATGGTTTTGGAAATCACACAAATGCAGTTAATCTAAACAATAGTGGCGATTCGGGCATTTCTTTGGAGAAAGGGAAAATGAGAGGATGGAAATATGTGTTAATTTGATTAACTGAAGGGTTCATAGCAGTTTGGTTAAGTCGCGCTGATCAATAGAGGCACTACTGATCAAGATGGTTTTGACTATCCTATATGACGTATATGATTATAGACTTTCTAGTTTCAAAACTGAAGTCATTATTGTAATTATGTGCTGAAAATAGAAAACGTGTAGACAGAGAAAACGTATCCACAGCCAACTCGCCGAGGAAGAGGAACTAAAAAAAAAAAGATTCCTTTTCTCGCTTTTTAAATATCTTTTGTTACACGATTTTCGTACTTCTATTCAAAATTAATAGCCAATTAAAGCTTTATGGAAGAAAGTATTAAATTTTAGCAATTATATTGCAATTTCAGCGAAATTTAATATAGAAAATGCTTATACAGGGTTACCAAAAAGTCTCTTATAGGCGTAGAGGTGTAGCTTAGTCTTTTTATTTGGTTTTTTATTCAGCCCTATCTTTTGAGTGCTGCTTTGCATAGCACCAATCATATATATTGTGTCAATAGTTAATTGTAATAATAAATTTTACAATTTGAGTTTCCAAAGTCGACATATGGTGGAGACAAAGAATAATAAATAGATAACTATCGACTCCGACTGGTTAAGTCGCCCTGATCAATAGAGACACTACTGATCAAAGATTTTTAAACCAAATTTTTAACAAATCAAAAACGTTTATTGATATACATCTTTAAATGGAAGGTAGCAGCATGCTGCTATACCCACCTACAAAATTCAAAAGATTCCAGAAAAAATTAATAATAAATACGTAAATAAAAATAAAAAAACAGTAATGAAAAGCAAATATTTCTCATGATAGGAATTTTAACTCCAATTTATACAAAAGCAAATACTAAGCTATAATATAAATTTTTATACAAATCTAATGTTGATATATTATAGCAAATTTATAATAGGCAAAAGCCATACAAAACAAATATAACAAAAGTAAATGTTATATCATGAAAAATGTTAAGAAAATGCACAAAAAATCAAGTTTACAAAATCCTACTAAAGGACAGGCAAATGGCTCACAATTATTCATTCCAAAATAATGTATGAGATTTCTTTACAATTTTGGAACACGTCATTTTTCAGAAAATAACATACTTGATTTGTTACATCATCTATTCTGGGGTTACGAAACTGTAATAATTTATTACATTCCATAACATAATGTTGTAAGGTAAGTTTCCGTAACTCACTGCATAATTTACATTTAGAGTTTTCATCATCAATGTATTCCACAATAATATCTATATCCCAAACGTAACCTCATTATTAATATTGTATATCTACCATATACAATATTACTGTTTTCAGACAAACAAATAGTGTCTAAAACTGACACTACCATTGTTTAAAATTTGTCGAATTTGCAGCCGCTTCCCACAAAGACCTCTTTGATTTTTAACCCTCTTTTTATTCTGCTCAGTCATTGTGCTTTCTGTATCAATGTTATTTTTGTTTGTAGCATCCTTTGCCAAACTATCAGCCATCTCATTCAAATGAATGCCAATGTGAGATGGTACCCAGAAAAACTTAACAAAATGCCCTTGATCTTCTATTGTTTATGCAAGTTCTTTACACTTACTAATTCCCTGTCAACTGGATACTATCTAGAGTGAAGCGCAAGAAGAGCACTCTGATAATCAACGAAAACAAACATGGCTTTCATCTTGTTTACTACCAAGGTTAAACCTTCATGAATGGCATGTCATTCAGCAGTAGTAGTAGAAGTTTTATCTTCTATTCTTTTTGACAGCGTCTCGTCACTACTCGCATCATTTTCATAATATTCCTTCATAACCATCCCGCATCCAACCTTGATACCATTCACTGAACCATCACAGTACATATGCATACTATTAGCTTTAGGTAATGTGTTGATTTTAGACAAAATTAATTGTTTCAATTAATACGTGTTGCACTCACTTTTTTTATAGTTAAATTTACAAATACTTACATTAATTTTGTAACTCTATCTTATGTGACGTGTATGATTATATACGTTGTAATTTCAAAACTCGAGTCATTATTGTAATTATGTGCTGAAAATTGACATGACAGAAAACGTATCCACAGCCAACGTGATGAGGACGAGGAACCAGGAAAGATTCCTTTTCTCGCTTTTTAAAAATCCTTTGTTAACGATTTTTGTATTCTTGTCAAAATCAAATAGGTAATTAAAGATTTTAAAAAGGAATATTACATTTTAACGATTAATATGAAATTTTAGCCAAATTTAATACAGAGATTATTTATACGGAGTTAAGAAAAAAGTTATATTGCTTCACCGTTGAGGTGTAATTTAGCAATAAACCATTATGGAGTTCACTTCCTTTTTCTTCACTGACTCGTCTTTGAAGCTGGCTTTCCCAGCACTAAATAATCTTCTGTTTCTCGATAAAGAAACTTAAACAAAATAATGGTGTCTATTTTAAGTGGTGAATACGATTTTGGAGATATGAAATATTGTACTTTATGTGAATATTGATATTGGAGAAGTAGAATAGGCGAAATGTTGCAGAAATAAGATAAATTACAAAATAAGGAAGATATATGGTGCAAAGTTAATGAGATCAGCAGGAAGAACGTAACACTCATAAGAAACATAGAAACAGAGTTCCTGTTATTTGTCGGTAAGTAGTTTGAGGACTTAAAACCAAGTTACCATCCAGTTAACTAAACAACAATTTTTATGACTATCAACCTCGCTACGAGACATATGAGATTCGATTTGACTAATAGAAGTGGTTCATTTGGTTAAAATTGTCCGGACCTATAGAGACACTACTGATTAAGATGGTTTTTTTACTCTGATATTGTGACATTAATGATGTTATAGTTTTACAACTGAAGTCATCATTGTAATGATGTGCCACATTAATGTCTGAGAAAGAAACGGTTGACAAAGAACGTATCAACAACCAACATGGTGAGGAGGAGGAACCAGGAACGACTCCTCTTTCTCGCTTTTCAAATATCATTTTTGCTAGATTTCTGTATCTTTATCTAACTGTAATAGAAAATTAAAACTTTTTCAAGAATATATTAAACTTTAACAATTACTTGGCAAGGGAAGCTAAATTTAATATAAACATTATTTATAAGGGAGGAAACCCAAAATAATTGTATAGTATTCGTAGAGACGTAACTTACAAGTAGCATGATGACCGATCTGCATTCTTTAGGAAAGAAAATATCTTTAAAGTGCTGACTGCTTAGCACTAATAAAAACCGTCTATATGCTGGCCTAGTAGTCTGGTTATCAGTTATATCTACCTCGAGCATTTTGGAGTCAAAGCAATCCACTAACCTCTTGAAGTTGTAGAGCGTTTTCATTTTCTTTCTTTTCTTTTGTGCTGAATTCATTTATGCATTTGCCAAGTTGTATCTCTCAAGGTACCACTGCTATTTGGGTAAATCCAAGATGGCCGCCATAAACTTTTGAAAAGCATAATTTTTCAAGTTTTCCTTCATCCACATATCATTATGACTGCCATAAAGCCTTATTAAATGTTATTATAAAGACATTATAAATTTGTTATTTTATTGATATTACTTCTATCTTAATTAAACAAAAACGTAAATCCAAGATGGCTGACAACACATTTAAACACAAAGACAAATGTTTTGCACTTTTTATTGTTAGTATGTATATTAGAAGCGTTTACAAGGCATTATTCCATTGATATATCTTACAATTGAAGCAGTTCTTCAAATTATTCACTGTCTATAAAATTACCGGCCATCTAGGATCAAAACTGCAAGAGATACAGCTTAATTGGCAAACAGCAAAATTGGATTCAGCATAAAAAAAAAATTGTTTGCCAACTTTGACTCCAAAATGCCTAAAAATCCTTAAACGGCCACATTTTCCATATTTTGAACCAACTATAATGTAAATCAACGATCTTTCGAATTTGATCTTACAAAACCGAAAGATTGAGGAGAGTTATGTTCCTAAATGGAGTTCTACATTATTCTTCTCCCTTAAAACTTGTTACTATTTCGTAGCAGTTTGACAGTATTATTCATCTTTGCCTGTATTACCTCTCTCACTCCGATTGGTCATTTGCAGATTTATAGGACCTAGAAGTAATTTATAAGTAGGGGGACAGTCAGTCATCAATAGCTTAGACTATAGGCTTCATGACCCAGTCAGGGGTCCAGCCTCCCCAGAATTAATTAACCTAGTGCAAACACTCTCTGAAATAACAGTTATATTAATTAAGACTGCGGTGTGGTCACAATGGCTCCATCTGTCAGTTTTTATGGGACATTTTGAGCGATACCATGGCACTGGAGTGCGCAAAAACATTCCAGTTGTTCTCGGAAGTGATTCACAAACCGCTGTTAAAGAGGTGGCACGCAGCAATTACTATTTAGCTAATCCTGTTTCTCTTTTTCTTCTCTCTCCCAAAGTTTGATTTCTCCCTTTATTCTTCATCTGTACATTCACCAAGGAAGTTAATTCTATTTCATGTCTGAAAACCGCATTTAGCTAAAGGGAAGGAATTATGTTAATTAGCTAATTGTGTTCATCACCGTGCTGTAACTCCTTGCCATCTGATCCATTACAGTATAATAGCCTAGATGTATCATTAAAATCATAACTCCTTCATAAGATATCTTACATTTACAATTATTATCCACTTTCACGCCATAAGGTCCCCTTGCTGATGACATGTACAGATAAAATCTATAAAGGATGTAATGAATCTCTCTTAAGAAATTGCAGTCCAGAAATTTCAATCTTCGAACTGACCAGCAACTTTTAAGAGAAGGCGTTTAAAGGTGAATACGTAGAGTTTCCAGAAAGTTAGACTTTGCCGATACTTATTTACGAGTCATGGGAACTTTAATATTTGTAAAATTTTATAAAATAAAGTCTGATAACAAACAATGAATTGAAAACGTAATATCACACTGACATTTAAATTGCAGTTTAGAAATTTCAAGCTCCGTAGTGTTAACAACTTTTGAGAGAAGGCGTTTGAAGACGAAGATTAGTAGAGTTTCTAGTAAATTAGACTTTTTCAAGACTTATTTAATAGTGATTTGAACTTTTGTACTTTTAAATAATACTAAAACCATTTATTATAAGCGTAATAAATTTTAACTGAAATATTACACGTTTATTCAAAAGTAATATAGGTATGTACTTAAGTCACACCACTTTTTTTACCAACGGGACAAATTTCTGTTTGTTTTGAAATTATGTTTTCGTTGCCGAAAGTTCCTGATACTCAGACGGGTCGCTCGTCTCCCTGAAGTGTTTCTTCTCCTATTTAGACGTCGTAAGGGTCGTTCCTGAGTGAGAATTATGGTATAGATGAGAATTTTAAGCCTATTTGTTGCATGGGTAACAGTTACACATTGTGGGTTGTCCAAATTGAGGTACCGAGGCTGCTTCGGCGGCCGTTGTCAAGGGATACCGAAAGGCTTCGTCAGTGACACTGCCTATTTTGAAGTTTATTCCTAGGGACAGGGATTAGGTATACCCCAGGTCACCTGGGCACACGTTACTACCACGTCTATTAATGTCTCGCTGAGGTATGGGCAGGAGGCGATGAACCCCCTCCCCCTCACCCTCCCGGCGTGTCTGGACAGTAGGGTAAAAAAACCGCAGGGTATAGAGTGGACCATGTACGATCAGCGTGAACAATCCCCAAAAAAGTACATTATAACGCGTTCTGACATCGGAGATGGGCATTAGTTGCGACTTGTTGTTGGTGAGAAACGGAGCTAAAGACCTCTACTCTCCTTTCGAAGTACCTAAGTATTTTCTCCAAAGTTGGAAATTAAGGCCAAATTTAAAGCATTAAACAGAGGTTAGTGTAAAGGGTGTTCAACGCAGTGCAAATCTCACCAAAATGCTTTCGAAATTTTTACTTACGCTTGAATATTTTAGAAGACTGACGCCATCTTGATGTTTGCGGAGTCGCTTGTGTCAATAAACTAACCATTTCCTGTGATAAATCCGCTCACCACTTGTACCCACAGACACTGGGGCACTTTCATCACAACAATCGGAAAACGGTCCCTCACTGGCTTGTTTGTTAGTAAACAACTGTTTTGGTAGAAGACGACGACAAAGAGTGCACTTTGATAATTTTTTAAATAAATAGTAAAATATCAACATTTTACATAGGGGGAAAAACCAGCGACTACCAACCCTTATCACGGTGGACAGGTCTTATTCACTCGATATTTAAATGGTAAAACAAGAATACAATTACAACTCCAAGCATACCATTCAAAAGATTGAAGTTTCATCAACATAATGTGATATATAAAAGCCCCATACGAACTAAAATAAGCATGTGAAGCTCTTCGTAAATATGTTTTCAAGGCAGTTTTGAAATCCAATATGGTGGAGGATACCGTGGGTATGTACAGGTTCTGCTCAGTGACGAAAATCATCTTTCCCAGCCTTCCCAGCAAACATTTGAACAATGTTTAGCGTATGTATGTAACGTTTATTGATCTTACTCAGATTGCAGTTGTAATCAGCACAATAAAACAACATTTTGTTGCCTATATTACTGAAAGTATGAAACTTTTTATTCCCGGGGTCATGGTTTGAACTGAATTCATTCTTACCTTGTAATCGGTGGTTTTTATCCTTACTGCCATCACAACTGAAGCTCCACAGTGCTTATTTGATTGTTATTATACACGTTTTGGTCTCAATTCACTCCACATTGCACTTTAAACAAGTTGCTGTTCCTGGTTCTTAAGTGTGCATGCCACAAACACAGTTACGAACAGCAGACGACGAAACTGCAAAGTTTTATTCCCTAAATTGTTTACTTTACTCGTTATTTAGTTCAAATTTACTTTGTTATTTAAAAATTTTAATTTAATTCATGTATATTATCCCTTTTTTGCAACCAAATTACCCCGAAAAATTCCAGATATTTCTAAAGTAGATACAATCAAATGTTTCTAACGTTTTCATACATCTGGCTGCCGAAAACCATAGAGGAACGACTACGGATAAGTGGATTATATAGGGTAAAAAACTGCATGGTACAGTGGTGGACCATGTACGATCAATGTGTACAACCCCAAGAAAAGTACATTATAACGCACCCTGACACTGGAGTAGAGGTCTTTAGCTCAGTTTCTCACCAACTACAAGTCGCGTCTGATGCCCATCTCCGATGTCAGGACGCGTTGTAATGTACTTTTTTGGGGGTTGTACACATTGATTGTACATGGTCCACCCCTGTACCATGCAGTTTTTTACCCTACATATTTTTTTTTTTTTTTTTTTTTGCTTTTTTTTTTTTTGCATAGGACTTTTTATTGATTTCAGTCTGTATTAGTATTTTGAATTTCTTTAATAACTGTATGCCAGAAATAAATGTAACCTTTAATGTTTGCATGCTAAGAATGGCAAAATCATTGTTGCCACATTAGTGGAGGCTTCACACATACGCCGATTCATTATTATAAACTGTTTCCATGAATTCTAGTTGTCATAGTAATGCAATAATGATAAAATTGCTTTAATATTTATGTATATATACTTCCAATACATAGCCTAATTTCACCAATTTCAACATTTTGTGTGTAGTCTTATACCCAGTTTGGAGGGCCAACACATTCCGAATGGCAACAGAGAGAGAGAGAAAGGAAGGTGATGGAACGAAGAAGGAAAGGGGTGGCGGTGGAGGCGGGGGGAGAGGGTAGGTGGAGCTTTTTATGCGTGTTCGTATCCATTTCTGCATAATGGAGTTTTTGTCTCTTGGTACAAGGTCAAGTGTCGTTATTCTTTACGATTAGTGATTCACGATACCCTTATAAATTATGGCACTGGGTGTAATGCACTATAGTAAAATCTCGTTCTGATACGAGTGTGGGGCTGGTCGTCGACGAGGACGACATCAATGACCTTCTCGAGGAGCAGCAAGAGGAGCTTACGACAGATGACCTGAGGGAGTTGGGGGCCATGCAACATAACGTCGTTCAAGAAGAGTTCTCTAGCAGCAGCTAGGTAGGATGAGGAGGACCCTATGACAACAGCAGAAATTAGGATGTTCTAGCTGCTTTTTCATAAAGTGCAAACATTTGTAGAAAAGAGACATCACAAAAAGGCTTACACAGGTCGTATGCTTGCGCAGTTCGATGACGTTTGCCTAAGTCGTTTCAGGAACATTTTGAAAAGCAAGCAGAGGCAATTCTCCTGGATAGTTTATTTTTAAAGAGGCCTTTAAGTAAGCAAACAGGAAGGTCCAAGTGATACGGAAAAACAGAAAATTGGAAGTGGTGAAGTAATTAAAATTTGTTTAAAAAACATAAAGTAAAAAAAGTAAAAAAAATATAAAAAAATCAGAAAAAGGCAAAAAAATAAGAAATTTAATTTTAAGTTTGTTTATATGCGAACAAACCTTTGGTCTTAACAATAGGATAATTTGTAGCACCTAGGTGGTACCGGTTAAAAAACAGATGAAAGCAAGGAATCTTGTGATATCTGGCAACGCATGCATAGTTCAGGTGAAGGATGGTCGAAGACCATTCACCTGTGATCGCGCATCAGTCTTTCTTTTTGACTCCCTGGGCGAGAGTCGTGTTAACCTCTCTTGGCCTTTTCCTGGTTCATTGCCCATCTCTCTTCTGTTTAGTGTTTGTGTGTGGTTTGGCTGGTATTATGGCTTCTTCTGCTCCTTCTCGGCGTCAGCGTATGTGCCCCGGAGTTCCAGGTTTTCCATGTTCTCGTTTTCTGGCTCGGCAGCGACCGACCCTCACATAACGTGCAGTAGGTGTCCATTCTAATTTTTGTACTATTGCGAATCCATGCACGGAATGTCGGGCATGGCCTAAGGAGCAATGGAGGTCGTTTTATGGCAAGAGGGAACATCGGAGGGTTTCAAAACTCTTCCTACAGCACTCGGGAAGGTTTTGCGCCTCTTCCCGATTTTTCGTCTCCTGCAGTAGTTAACCCTCATAGTAGCGTTGTCCCTGCGTCTCCTTCCTTTTCTTCCATTGATTTGTCGATGGAAGTATCGGGAGGCCGCCAGGCTAATTTTTGTAATGTAGCCCCTTCTTCCTTGGGAGTTTATTTGATTCCCAAGAAGAATGATGGCTTTTTCAAATCGATCTGCTTCTATTCCAGAGTGGGAGGCGTCCAAAATGCGCGATTTGGAAGATGCTTGGGCTAGGGGGCCCCCCCGTCCTCGGAGGGGTTGCTAGCGCATTTTGTGGAGGCTTGCACCCGCCATCCCCACTCCTCCCGGCCTCGTCTTCGTGGTTAGCAGCAGTTGGCCATCTTGTATTGCTCTGCCAGTGTCTGCTGCTTCTTTGAGTCGGAGTGACGCTGTGGCGTCAGCCCGTTGATGATGTCACAGGATCCGTCTTTGTGTATTCCTCCACCAGTGGCGTCTCTTTCCCCCTTGCACCGAGGTGAGCCGTGATGTCACCACCACTTGTGACGTCACTCCCATTGATGACGTCTCTCCCAGTCGTCTCCTCTGATCCGCCTTTCTCAGCCGTGACGTCATCACTGCCGCCCAGTTCACTACATCTCCCTTCCTTGTCATCGGAGCCTTCTCTGGCACATCAGTCCGAGATCATATGCCAGGCACTGCTTCAGAGGTTGGACTCTGTATTGGATGTGAAGTTGGCTGCCTTATCGGTTGGGAGGACTGGTAGGAAACGTGTTGCTTCGTCCCCGCCCCTGAGAAGAGTGCGCATAAGAAACCAGTGCTGTCTTCCTCTCCCTCTTCCCCTCTACGCCCCGTCGGCGTATCAAGCGTTGGAAGGCTAAGGACTTTGCCCTTCCTTCGCCTTTGAGGGAGAAACAACGCGGACGTGTTCCCGAGAGTGTTGTTGTTTTGGGCAGCGTTAGTAGTGTGCGAGCTGCAGGAGATGCTTCGTCCTTTGCTTTGAATCTCGAGTTCAAAGTCTTGTGCTTCGGGCTAATGAGAGCCCCTCAAGTGTTCACAAGGGTCTTCTCTTTCGTGTCAAGTTGGACCCATGCTCAAAGGATCTGTTTGTTGAGGTACCTCGACGATTGGTTAGTCTTGGCAGTTTCCAGGGAGAAGCTGCTGCAGGACAGGGATCGTCTACTTCGGTTCTGTCTGGAACTGGGAAAATTAGTCTACCAGGAAAAGTCGAACCTCGTACACACTCAAAGGATTCTCTACCTGGGCATGGTCATTGATACGACAGTGGCAAAAGTTTTCCTGTCAGATCAGAGATTGGAGAAGTTGCGGGTGGTGGCGCGCAACTTCCTGTCAGTCACATCAGTCAGCTCTTCAGTGGCAGGTTCTTCTGGGAGTGTTATCTTCCCTGGAGAAGCTGGTCCCTCATGGGCGTCTTCATCTTCAGTCTCTGCAACGGAGACTGGGAGAATTCTGGTCTCCAGCGGGGGACTCTCCCCTGTTAATGGTTCCTCTGTCTCTGGAAGTGAGAGAAGACCTTCGTTGGTGGTTGGACGACCATAATCTGTTGAAGGGTTTCCCTCTGTGTTCTCTTCCACCGGACTTCCTTCTGTTCTTGGATGCCTCCCTCGCAGGTTGGGGCGCTCATTTAGGCGGCCTCATCACTTCAGGCGTTTGGATTTTGGAGGACAAGCAGCAACATATCAACGTCTTGGAGTTGAAGGTGGCTTTCTGGGGTCTGAAGGTGTTTTGGGGGAAGGTAGAGGGTCATTCTGTCGTTCTCATGTCGGACAACACCACAGTAGTAGCCTATGTCAACAAACAGGGAGGCCTGGTTTCACGTCAACTTCAAGCCTCATGGTTGCCCATAACAGGACCCCTTTGTATCTTACCTAAGATGATTGTGTATGAGAGATTGAGTGAGTTGGCTGGTCTCCTTCTTTCTCTTGTACCTTTCCTTCTTCCTTCGGGCGGTTTAAGGAATAGACACGTCATTCGCTGAACTGGTCTGATACAGGTGAGTAAGGTAGTCATACTGATAGTGTGGTTGTGCAATATACAAATATCTTACCCGCTATTTAGTAGCATATGCTCCACTCCTTGGCAAGGAGGGGTTGGGAGTAATACAAACCCTGGTGTGTTGGTTTGTTATTGGACAGTCAAAGTTTCTCTTTGGTTCCCTATACAATGGTTATCCCATATATCATTGTACGTCACTCAGGGTCTGAGTCGTTAGATATCAATTTATCTAGCTTCTCAACGGGCATCAGCCCCTCTCCAAAAACCATTCCTTTTGAGAGCTGGACTGGTGGGTAGGCCCCCAGCCGGTCTAGGATGTTTTATACCTCACTCCAAGTGAGTCTACCCTATTGTTAAGACTGAAGGTTTGTTCGCATATGAACAAATGACAAATTTTCTAAGACAATGTGTATTTTTCATAGCTGCAAACCTGAGGTCTTAACATTATACTGCCCGCCTCTAGCCGCCCCTCTGTGTGTTACGACACCCTGAGTTGGGAAAGACTGATGCATGATCATAGGTGAATGGTCTTCGACCATCCTTCACCTGATCTACGCATGCGTTGCCAGATATCACAAGATTCCTTGCTTTCCTCTGTTTTTTAACCGGATCCAGCTAGGCACTAGAAGTTATCCTATTGTTAAGACCTCAGGTTTGTAGCTATGAAAAATACAAATTGTCTTAGAAAATTTGTCATTTTTCATAAAGTCAAGTGTTAATGTTTTCTGCCATTTGTTAAAGTGTTTTGTAAAGTTTAGTTTAATGTTTTCTGCCATTTTTTTAATGTGCTTCGTAAAGTTAAGTGTTCATGTTTTCTGCCATTTGTCCTCCTCCTTCTTGACCACCCCTTTCCGGAGATCGCCTCACTCGAAAGTAAGGTTCCACATTTTACTACATAGTACGCACATGTACATACAGTATTTCTTGTACTCTGTACACTAATACACTATTTACAAGTACGTACTACAGTAAAGGTTATGTTAGGTATTGAATGGTCCAAATTTATGTACTATTTCATTGTTTATTGGTCAATTTAGCTTTATTATAAAATTTACTGTGGTGTTTTTGTAGGGTTTGGAACATAAGCAATTTACATGTAAAACATAGTTCAAGATACGAAAAAATCAGGTTATGAAGGCCACTTCGGAACGGATTAATTTCATATCCTGAGGCACTACTGTACACTTAATTTACAGGTCAGTCACAGTTAGGTTAGGTATTGAATGGTCCAAATTGGTGTATTTCATTGTTTATTGGTCAATTTAGCTTTATTATAAAATTTACTGTGGTGTTTTTGCTTCAGAACTAATTAATTTTGTAACCTGAGGTACTACTGTATTAATTTTTTTAGACTTAATTTCTGTAATGGAGATGCTTTAGTCTCATTTATTTTAGGCTTCCTTGCTAAGAACGAAAATCCTACGAAACCTTAGCCTCATTCTTTTACTATCAAGAACTTTTCTAGTGTAGTAGGAGTGGAGGATGAAGAGAGGACTCTGTCCAGTAAGAGCTCTGAAGTTTTACATGCACAGGACTGAAAACATTAGAAGACCTTCCAATAGCTTGTGGTGCTCTGTTAAGGACCCCTCACATCCTCTCCTCTCTCCAAGAGCGCCCTTTCGTTCTTTCTTAGAGACCTCATTCGGGATACCTATTCCCAGTTAGCAGTGGAGGCTCTACCTGTTTTGAAGATAGAGGCCCATGAGATTATAGCAGTGGTGACATCTCTGGCCTTCAGATACAATCTTTCATAAGCTTCCATTCTCCAGTTCACATACTGGAAATGTAAGTCAGTCTTTGTGAATCTTTATCTTAAAGAAGTAGAAATGATTTTTAATGATTGCAATACCTTGGGTTCGTTCGCGGTGGCTGGCATGGTAATGGGAGAAGAAGCGCATTCCTTCTTACCTCACTCTTCGCCTTGAAAACCGGTGTTGAGTCCTTGGGAAGTCTGGGGGTACTTGGTACTGGATACACTCCAGAATTGTTGGTAGGGTGGTTTTTAATATTTGGTGTGGGTAGTTTGTTGGTATTCTGGGTTTTTGTTGTTGTTCATGGTATTGCACCCAGGGCTATACTAGTGCTTGGTAAATTCCTCACTGTAAGGCCCCCACTATATAGTAGGTGACCCTGGTCTAACACCAAACCTCTACTAAGTTGAGAGTAGCTGCGCCAGAGGCAGTTTTGTCTGCTATAGCTCTCTTAACAGGTAAGGAAACATCAAGCTTATGCTATTGCAGGAAAGATTTTTGTATTTGCATGCTTTTATCAATTATATTGCAATAGTTTTACATCCATGAATCACACCTAACAATGTGGGAATCAGCTATGTAGTTACTTGGTAAGTTACTTGAATAAAAATGATATTTTTATAATAATGTTTTGTTTATACTTACCAAGTAATTACAGAATGGGAGCCCACCCTCCTCCCCTCTCGTAGATGAAAAGGCATAAATAAAATTCAGCTTCCTTGCCAAGTTGTTTACCTATTCCCCCGGTAGTGGGCGGGGTACTGACCTACACTGAAACAAAAGAATCGTTGCTGCAATTTTAAAATTTTAGCTACCGGTACTTAGGAATACTTAGCTTGTAAATACCTGGTAAGTATAAACACACATATACATAAAAAAAAAAAAAATATTTTTCGTTTATCAGGAACCCGCCATGAACGGAATCCCCGCTGATAACCGGGGTCTACCTGGTTGGCAAGTATAAACAAAACATTATTGCCAAGAACAGAATCCCTGCTGATAACCAGGGTCTACCTGTAGTAATTCCTAAATTGGTTTCTATTCTGATGCTTTTTGTGTTGGCAGTAGAAAGGAGGCAGAAATTTCTTTTAACAAATCTGTATCATTCCAGATGAATTGGAGGGGAGAGGAAACTACAATCCCCATCTCATGATTGCTCACCAAAGTCATGGATACAGCACGCCAGATTCCCCCCAGACCAACAGCTCTTCTGGATGACCTTGACTTGCAGCCTGTGAGGGAACTACGGCATCGTGTACTTAATGACATTGATCAAGAAACCGTAATTTGCTCTCCCAGAGTTCAGTTCAATTATGTTGATGTATCCTTTCCAAAAGCCCCATCAAAGAAAGGTAGTCACGCAGGCAGCATAGACAAGATAAAGTCTCATAAAAGAATTCACAAATCAAGGAATGTTACTTCTCAGTATTTGAGATCAGGTTCTGAAAATGATAGGGCCACATATGCCAGTAATCAGATGGCACAGAGTAACCAACAAAATATAGCAGATGATGGCCGTCGTCAGTTCATAACACAGCTCCTGAGGAGGGGTGTCCCAGTGTGGGAAGAAGTACCACAAGATGAGCTGAATTCTAGAGGTATAGGTAGGTGTTAAATTTTTATACTGTGTTGATGTACATACTCACTTGATTACTAGTTTAATATTTTTTGCTCCTTTTTTTTTTTTTTTTTTTTTTTTTTTTTTTTTTATGAACCTCTCCATTATACAGCTTTTACATCTCTGCCAGTGTTAGTTCAACAGATTGAAACAAAAAAAAACGAGAACACTTGGTGGGGGAAGTAGTTGGATAAAAAGTTGATATTAACAAAAAAAAACTAGTGTTCTCCTTTTTCTTTTGCAATCTGTCGAACTCCCCTGGCACAGAAGTATAATGTATGTAATGGAGAGAAAGGTACGTATTTAAAAATTAAATACTAAATTAGATATTTATATTTTTGTACAAGTAACTTACCCAGCAGATATATACTTAGCTATAGACTCGGTCGTCCCGACAGAATTTCAAACTCGCAGCACACGCGACAGGTAGGTCAGGTGATCCACCATTCCCGCCGCTGGGTGGCGGGTCCTGGAACTATTCCCGTTTTCTAAGCCATAATTTCTCTGTCGGTTTGAACGAACAACACCTATTGTTTCGTGTTCCTCCATCTTGGATTTCAACTCGTTTGCCGAGAATTTGGATTGGTTTTTTTGGTGACGTATTCTGTTTTTTCTCTGGCTTGCATACGCTTATTGTGGACTGTTTTTCGACTTTGGTTTGACTACTCTTTCACGATGTCTGACGCTAAGGCTTCACCTATGTTTAGAGTTTGCAGTAGGGAAGATTGTAAGGTTAGGCTGCCTAAATCGGCATTAGATCCTCATAGTATTTGCGCTAAATGCAGGGAGAATGAATGTTCTTTTATTAACACCTGTGTTGAATGCGAGAACCTTACGGAGCTTGAATGGAAGGAATTATCATCATATGTTAGGAAGCTTGAGAGAGATAGAGTGAGAAAGGCTTCAGCTAGGTCATCTAGTAGATCTTGCTCCTTAGAACAAGAAATTAACTCTCCTTCTAACAACTTTTCCTTAGCCTCAGCTGCTTTCTCCCTGTTCTGAATCCAAAGATTCTTTGTCAGAGAGGGAAATGTAAAAAGCTTCATTAAGAAACTTCAAGCTCAGCTACGAGCTCTAAACCAAGGAAAAGTAGAGTGTGATAGTGACTTGTGCAGTGTCCCCAGTGCAGTGGAGGGGTGTCTGACCGGTTCCTCATTGCTCCTAGGCTAGACCGCTTCCAAACTCCCAGGACCAGGGGAGGAGGAAATGTCGAAAGCCGCAGGGAGGATGCAGAACATCCCCAACGGTCAGGCGTCCCTTCGGCAGATTCCATGTTGTTAAGTCCCAGGCTGCCTCGGATTGCCGCAGAAAAGGCGTCCTAAAGGAGTGTTTTTTCGGCCTCAGACTCTTCCTCTCCTAAACGAGGATGGAGTTCGGCCTCTCTTTCGCGCCCTTTGAAGAGAGCCTGGAAGGCGCCTAAAGGAGACGCGGCTGACTCCAGCCCAGAGCGTTTTCCCGAGGATTGGCCTTCGGACCTAAGAAGACTAGACAAGAGGAGCCTTCTCTTCAGGATCCTACAAAGAAGTTTTTGTTTTGGTTAATCTGCAAAGAGCAGTTAGCTTCTCTCGTAGGCTCTTTTGCTAAGGACTCTACAAGGAGGAAGGATGTCTCGCTCCTGTTAAGAGTTCCGCTAAGCGCCCCGCTTCGTATAGGAGAGAACCCTCACGATCTCCAGGGCGCGTTTATCGCCTTCGTCGAGAGACTCGTCTGATAGGAGTTGTTCTCCTGAGAGAAGAGCCCTTTCGCCCTATAGGCTGGTCTTCCCCGAAGCGCCCTCTGAGACGCCGCGAATCGAGCAGAAGTCTCGATCGTTTTAGGTGCAAGGAACCGGAAAACCGATTTAGGTATCAGGATCCCTTGGGTCTGCAGGACCAGGAGCCAGACAGGCGCAAAGAGGCAGCAAGACGCAAGAAAGGGCGTCAAGAGCCTCTTAGGACGTCAGGATTCTGCTAGAATGCAGGATCAGGACGCTATGAGCCAGGACGCCATGAGTCCATGGGCGCCAGGAGTCAGGGCGCCAGGAGTTAGGACGCCAGAAGGCAGGACGCCCAGGGAGTACGTTAGGCGTCAAGTGTTAGGGCGCCAAGAGCCTGTTAAGCGTCAGGAATCAGGACGCGGGATCGTTTTTCAAGCGCCCTGAATCAGGACGCCAGGAGCCTAGCAAGCGCCACGAACCTGATCGAACCTAGACAACAAGAGTCCTAGTAGGCGCAAGAGTGTTTCTGACAGGCAGGAGCCTCACTTCTTCGTATAGAAGTACTAATGTTCGCGCTCTCCTTCTCGGGAAAGGAGTTCTTCTCCCGGGAAGAGCCAGATCACTCCAAAACGATCTCCTTCCTGTGGATCAGTGGACCAGGTATCAGAGACGAAGAGCCAGTAGATGTAGCAGTTTCTGACTACAAGAGACTTTCTCTTTTGCTGCTAAAGGAGTTCGGAGACTCCCTTCATCCTGCGGACCCTCCTTCACCAGGATCGTTGATGTCCAGCACTAAAGCTCTCAAGTCGTCTTCCTTCGTCAAGATGCGCCCCGCTCTTTGTATGAAAAAGGCATTAAAGACTTTTCAGAGTGTTGACTTCCAGAAGGGAAGCGGGCAAGACAGTTTTTTCCTGCCCTCCTTCCAAGTTAACAGGTAAACAGGAAGGTGGTACGAGACCAAAGAACCTATGGGTTAGGTCTGCCTTCTTCCGCAGATGCGGAGTTTTGCTTCCTTAGTGGACTCGTCTAGGAGGAAGTCGTTGCTGTCTGCTAAGGCGACTGGGGCATGTGTGAGCTAGACCACCTTCTAAAGGGCCTCTTTAAAACCCTAGAAGTCCTTCAACTTTCATGGACTGGGCTTTGGGAGCGTTAGCGAAGAGACTCAGGACACTGACTTTGTTTCCATGGAGGAACTTTCGAGCGTCCTGGCTTGCCTGGACAGACGGTCATGGACGGTTCTGTGGAAGTTTGCCTCTCTTTTTGGAACGGGAGTATTAAAGAAGAGATCTGTCTTTAGCTCTTTCTTAGCAAGAGCAGTATCACCTTTGCAAAGGACATCTCTTCTTTTTGCACCGTTATCCCCGCACCTTTTTCCACAAGAGACTGTTAGAGAGGTTTCTAAATCTCTTATTAGAAGGCAACTCAGGATCTCCTCACGCACTCAGCCAAGAAGTTTAGGCCGGCAGTGCCTATAGAGAAAAAAGAGAGACCCTCTTTTGTTCAGCCCTTTCGAGGTGCCTCCTCTTCTAGAGCCCCTCTTAGAGGTCGCAGACCAGAGAGAAGGAGTAGACCATCTAGAAGGTCCTTCGGGAAGTCTAGATGAGCAGGAAGTCCTCCAGACGAAAGTAGGCGCCAGGCTTCTCCACTTTGCCAAAGTCTGGGCGCAGAAGGGAGCGGACTCCTGGTCCCTCTCTATCCTGAAAAAAGGATACTTGATCCACCCCTTCAGGGAAATCCTCCCTTGACAACAACTCCAAGGGAGTTGACCGCAAGATACTCGGATCCGGTCCGAAAACTTGCTATGTTTGCAAGCAGTGGAACAGATGATTTCCAAGGAAGCGGTAGAACTGGTTCAAGATCTCCAGTCTCCAGGATTCTACAATCGGCTATTCCTGGTACCGAAAGCATCGGGGGGATGGAGACCGGTTCTAGACGTCAGTGCCCTGAATTTCTTTGTATTGAAGAAGAAATTTTCAATGGAGACGTCTTCCTCTGTTCTATCTGCTCTTCGTCCAGGGACTGGATGGTCCCTGGACCTTCAGGATGCGTATTTCCATGTGCCAATTCATCCGGCAGCAAGGAAGTATCTGAGGTTCATGTTCCAAGGGAAAGTGTTCCAGTTCCGAGCGATGTGCTTCGGACTTTCGACTGCCCCTCAAGTCTTTACGGACATCATGAAGAATGTAGCTTATTGGCTACATCTGGAAGGGATCAGGATCTCGTTATATCTGGACGATTGGCTAATAAGAGCCCAATCGGAGAAAAAATGTCTGGAGGAACCCACCTATTAGTTACTCTAAAGTTGACAAAGTCCTTAGGACTTTTCCAGTAAATCACGAGAAATCCATGCTGACTCCCCAGCAGAGTATTGTCTATCTGGGGATTCAGATGGATTCTCGGGATTTTCTAGCGTATCCTTTGCAAGGAAAGGAGAGAACGCTGCTTAGAAAAGGTGTCAGTCTTCTTAAGGAAAGAACATTGTTCCGCGAGGGAATGGATGAGCTTACTGGGACCCTCTCCTCGATGGAACAGTCGTTTCCTTAGGAAGACTTCACCTACGACCCCTTCAATTTTTATCTGAAGGAGAAGTGGGATTGGAAGTCCAACAATCTAGGAGATACATTTCCAATCTCGAAAGGGAATCAAGGAGAATATCCGTTGGTGTTTAGATCCACAGAAACTAAGCAAGGAATCTCCCTTCGCTTACAGAACCCTCGCCTAGCGTTGTTTGCAGACGCCTCAGATTCAGGGTGGGGAGCGACCTAGTTCGCAAGAATGTCAGGCACTTGGGAAGGAGAACAAGTGTCCTGGCACATAAACAAGAAAGAGCTAACAGCCATTCATCTAGCTTTGGTTCATTTCGAGGAACAGTTCTCAAGGTCTGGGGATTCAGATTCACTCGGACAACACAACAGCCCTCGCTTATATAAAGAAACAAGGGGGGACGCATTCCTTTTCCCTGTACGAATCAGCAAAAGGATCTGCTGATTTGGGCACAGGAAAGGAAGATCTCTCTCCTCACAAGGTTTGTGCAGGGAGAGAAAATGTCCGGCAGATCTGTTAAGCAGAAAAGAACAAGTCCTACCCACGGAATGGACTCTCAATCCTCAGATTTGCCAACAACTTTGGCATCTGTGGGGAAGGCCCAATATAGACCTGTTCGCGACCAACAAGAATCACAGATTAGAAACCTATTGCTCCCCGATCTCGGATCCTCAAGCAGTAGCAGTAGACAGCTTTCTGCTAGATTGGACGGGCTTGGACGCATACGCCTTCCCTCCTTTCAAGATAGTAGGAGAAGTATTGAGGAAGTTCGCTTGCTCGGAAGGAACAAGAATGACCCTCATCGCTCCCTTCTGGCCGGCTCTCGATTGGTTCACAGAGGTGCTGGAGTGGTTAGTGGATTTTCCAAGATCGCTTCCACTAAGGAACGATCTTCTCAAACAACCCACTTCGACAGGTTTCACAAAAACCTCCCCGCTCTAAGTCTGACCGCCTTCAGACTGTCGAAGGACTTGTCAGAGCAAGGGGCTTTTCACGAGAAGTGGCGAAGGCTATTGCAAGAGCCAAGAGTCTCCACTTTCTAAAGTACATCAGTCGAAGTGGGAGTTGTTTAGAAGATGGTGTAAGGGAAAGAAAATATCCTCCTCCAGTACCTCTGTAACTGAAATCGCAGATTTTCTCCTATATTTGATAAAAGACTGTAACCTGGCAGTTTCAACAGTGAAGGGTTACAGAAGTATGCTGGCCTCCTCAGTTTTTCGACATAGAGGAATAGATCTGACGAATAATAAAGATCTTCATGACCTTATAAGGTCTTTTGAGACCACAAAAGAACATGTAATCAAGAAGCCTAGCTGGAACTTGGATGTGGTCCTCAAGTTCCTAATGTCGGAAAAAT
This sequence comes from Macrobrachium nipponense, assembly GCF_015104395.2. NCBI lineage: Eukaryota > Metazoa > Arthropoda > Malacostraca > Decapoda > Palaemonidae > Macrobrachium > Macrobrachium nipponense. Next base: position 17,933,061 of record NC_087224.1, on the reverse strand, counting down.
TTGTACCGTCTCACGCAGCTTCGTTTAGAGACTTAACGAGAAAGTCATTATTCCTTTTTGCGTTAGCAACAGCCAAGAGAATTAGCGAGTTGCAAGCTTTGGAGGTAAAGTGGGGTTTTAAGAAGGATTCAGCGATTTGCTCCTTTAAACCATTTTTCTAGCGAAAAATGAAAATCCCTCAAAGCCTTGGCCAAGAAGCTTTGAGATTAAAGGACTATCTTCTTAACAGGGAGAGAACTAGAAAGGACTTTGTGTCCAGTCAGGGCACTCAAGTTCTAGCCTGTGAGGAAGAAAAAGAAGTTCGCTGAAAAGGTACAGAAGAAATGTCTTTGGTGCTCTGTAAGAGATCCGAAAAGAGCGATTTCTAAGAACGCCCTTACATACTTCATAAAAGATGTAATAAGGGAAGCTCACCTTAAGTGCGAAGGAAGAGCATCTCAAGGTTCTCAGAGTGAGAGCTCATGAAGTGAGAGCCATAGCTACGTCTATGGCATTTCACAAAACATGGTCGCTTCAGGCTCTTATAGAGTCGACATTTTGGAGATGTAATTCGTGTTCGCCTCGAATTACCTAAGAGACATTAAATTTCGTACGAAAAGTGCTTTGCTCTGGGAGCGTATGTTTCGGAATTCAGTGCTGGGAGAAGGGGCTGAGGCTAATCCTTCCTATTTAGTTTAAGGCTTAATTTACTGTTTATTGGTGGTTGTTTTTATTGGTTAATTGTCAGAGGGAATAGGGACCCTCTTACAATTCATAGATTGTAACAATACTAACATGGTCAGGTGATCGGATTGGCTTCAGTGCTCTTTGTGATTTGTTTAATAACCTTAACTCTGTCATGTAAGAGGGCGAGTCTCCATTGATATGACAAAAGGTCAAGGCTCTACCATGTAAGTGGGTCATCCCCCATTGGTACGATCCAGTATAGGCTCTGTCGCGTAAGCGGGCTAGCCCCCATTGACACGATCAAAGAGTTATTCAACCATAGGTTCATTCCTCGTTGAAACTCTTGAGGCAAGCAGACTCAATCGACAGTAGTCATGAAGTCTTCAGCCCAATAAGGTAGAACTATGATTATGTTATCCAAGAACATAGGTTGTTTTTTCCCTCTGTTTTTTAATGTATTTAGTTTAAGTATTTATTTTGTTTTTAGCTGTCTCTTGCCCGCCACAAGGGTGCCAATCAGCTAAGTATATATCTGCTGGGTAAGTTTACTTGTACAAAAATGATATTGTTAAGATACAATAAAGTTTTGTACATACTTTACCCTGGCAGATATATACGATTAATGGCCCACCCAGCCTCCCCTCAGGAGACAGGTGGAAGAGAAATTATGGCTTAGAAAACGGGAATAGTTCCAGACCCCGCCACCCAGCGGCGGGAATGGTGGATCACCTGACCTACCTGTCGCGTGTGCCGCGAGTTTTGAAATTCTGTCGGGACGACCGAGTCTATAGCTAAGTATATATCTGCCAGGTAAGTATGTACAAAACTTTATTGTATCTTAACAATATCATTTTATAGTTACTACTTTATCACTGAAAATTATGGAAAGTACTGCAGTATACAGGCAGTCTCCGGTTATCGGTGGACTCGGTTAATGGCGATCCAGTTTTATGGTGCTTGTCTAACCCCATGAAAGTGGGGATGTACGGCGCCAGAATGTGCAGTTTCAGTTATTGGTGCCATAAGGTGCTGGTAATGAGAGTTATGGCGCCATAACATACCTAACAGCACTTATGGCGCCATAAATCGGCGAGTTTCAGTTAACAGTGGTTTTTGCTTATCAGGACTCCGCTGAGAATGGAAACCCCATCGATAACCTGGAACTGCCTCTATTATTAACTGAGCTGAACTTGTTAATTTTCAGATGTCAAGAATGAGAAAAGGGTTTCTCTTTGTTAACAGCACTGTCTGTTCAATTCACAAATGGTGGTCTTTGCATCAGAAATCCAATCATGGATGCAGTTATGTTACAATGTCTGAGCTCATTCATACCTCTGATTTGTAGGGCATTTGCCGTGACTTTAGATTAACTCCTGGTGCTTTAAATGTCTTAACTGTTTGCTCAGAGTTGAACAGATATCCATCAATAGATATTTTGTTCATGAAACTTACCTGTCAGATATATATAGCTGTATTTCTGACGTCCGACAGAATTTCAAAACTCGCGGCACACGTAGTGGGGCGGCCAGGTGGTAGTACCCATTCCCGCCGCTGGGAGGCGGATATCAGGAACCATTCCCATTTTCTATTCATATTTTTTCTGTCGCCGGTGCTGCAAACAACTGTTTACAGTACCTCCGTCTAGGATTTTTGATTATCTCGCTTAATATTATCTGGATTGACTTTTGGTATTGACTTCTGGATTGTTGGATTGGCACGCGTAATAGTGGATTGGTTTTTGATTTTGGATTGGCTTTTCTGTGTACATGATGTCGGGATCAAGTACTGGAAGTTTCAGAGTGTGTGTGAGGAGTGAATGTAAGGTGAGGCTTCTTAAACCTTCAGTTGATCCTCACACAGTTTGTATGGATTGCAGGGGGCATGTTTGCTTGGTTGATGATCGGTGCAATGAATGCAAGGATTTGGATGATGATAAATGGAAGATGTATGAGACCTATCGACGTAAATTGGAGCGCGATAGAGTCAGGAGGTCTTCCTCCAAGGGCAGTTCTACTAAAGGTAAGGAAAGTAACATTTCTCCTCCTCTAACACCAGTAGATTTTGCTCAACCTAATCCTGTTTGTTTGCCTTCGGGCCCAGTGCTGTGTCTGGAGAAGGTAACACCCCTTTCTCTGATTCTTGAGTCTATTCGTGCTCTCGAATCTAAAGTGTTGGCCTAGAAACTGGCCCTGTGAAGTTTGTGTTAGTGCCCCTAGTGTTGTGGAGGGGGCGTCAGATTGGCCCCATAATGCCTCTAGGCCTAGACCTCTATCGGACTCCCAGGACTCAGGGTAGTGGGTAATGTCGAAAGCCGCAACGAGGGTTTACGGTGGGGGCTCCCCACCGATCTGGCGTCCCTTCGGGCAGGTCCTTGTTTGCTAAATCCCAGGCTGCCAAGGAGCGCGCACGAGCGCATGTCCTGAAAGATTGCTTTTCGTCCTCCGAAGCGTCCTCCCCGCGCAAGGGGTGGAGCGCTCGGAGAGACTCGCGTCCGTTGAAAAGGACCTTTCGCTTTGAGGACGCTTCACGTCCTGTGTCTCCGCTTTCGTCAGAGGACGCTTATGACGCCTTTCCTCCTCAGAAGAGAGGGAGGCTTTCTACCGACGAGGACGTTGGTTTCCACGCACAGGCGTGTTCACCTGAGAGGCAGATAGCTGTACCTGCTAGAAGGAAGGAGGCGTCCCCTCGCCCCTCGCCTTCTCGCAGGCTCAGTCCTGCCCCTTCTTATGCTCCTTCGTCACCTACGAAGGATATCCTAGTGTCCCTTCAGGACCAGATTACGTCGCTTGATGGCTCAGAGGACTCGCCCAGCAGCAGTCGAGCCTAAGCGTAGGAAGGACGTTCGGCTGCCCGTCAAGAGACGACAAGCAGTCTCATTCTCTCTTCGCTCGCTCGTCTCTCTCTCCTCCTCCGGATCGTCACCGTTCTCGTTCTCCGAGTAGATCTTTCGCTCTCTCAGGAGAGGACGCTCGCCAGGACGCTCGGCGTTCGAAGCAGGACGCTTTGCGCTCTCTACAAGGCGCTTTTGAGGATGCTCGGCGTTCGAAGCAGGACGCTTTGAGTTATCGACAGGACGCCTTTGAGGACGCTCCTCAGGACGCTCGCCGTTCGAAAGCAGGACGCTTTCGAGCGAGGCAGGACGCTTTTTGAGACGCTCAGCAGGACGCTTGCTTGGCTAAGCAGGACGCTTTTGGCGCCTCTCGTCAGGAAGCTCGCGCTTCCTCTCGTAGGAACGTGTCTGTTAAGACAGTTCCCGTTGCTTCTAAGGACGCTCCTCTTTCACAAGAAATGTCCGTCCTTCTAAGGATCGACGTAAGGGCGATTCCGTACCTGTAGCGGGTACTTCCAACCAACGGAAGTCATTGTTCAGGATTGAGACTGCTGGACGTACTCCCTCTCCTGATGGACGTTCTCCAGTTCCTCTTAGGGAGGAAGGGGAACTTAGTAGTCCAGGGATTGTTTCCGTCGAAGAATAACAGCGGTAGCTTCAGCTGTCTCGGACTACAAGGTTCTTGTCAGGCTGTACGTTCATCCTTCGGGGAGAAGTTCCAGCGGCAGCCCTAGTTCTCCTCCATCTCAACTTTCGTCTTCCAAGACCGTTAAGACCCCTGAATTCGTCGAGATGAAGACATCGCTGTCGACCAAGAGGGCTTTTTAAGAAGCTTCAAGACTATGTCTAGAAGGAAGGATCAGGGCAAGACCACTTTCGCCCATCCGCCCTCTAGACTCGCCGGGAAAGGAGGAATTTGGTATGAAACCAAGGAGGACGTGGGAGTAAAGGTTCCTTCGTCCGCTCTGGGTGACTTCTCCAGTTTAGTGGATGCTCAGAGGAGGTCTCTCTTATCGTCTGCCAAGGTGTCCTGGACTCCTGTGGAGACGGACCACCACTTGAAGGACTGCTTCGCACCCTAAATGTATTTAATTTCCTAGACTGGTGTCTGGGAGTTTTAGACCTTCAGTCTAGAAGTCCTGATTCTCTCAGTCTGGGGGGAGCTGTCCAGCGTGTTGTCATGTATGGACAAGGCCGTCAGGGATGGTTCGGAGGAGCTAGTTTCTCATTTTGGAACTGCTTTCCTGAAGAAAGAGCTCTTCTTTGCAATTTACCGCTAAGTCGGTATCTCCCGCTCAGAAAGCGGAATTGCTCTTTGCGCCTCTTTCGGACCATCTCTTCCCCCAGGCTATGGTAAAGGATCTTGCAAAGAGTTTTGCAAGAGAAAGGCGACCCAGGACCTCTTGGTACAGTCTTCAAGACGTCCAGCAGTTCCTTCCACTTCGGCATTCAGCAAACCCCCGAAGAAAGTCAAACCCTTTCGCGGGGCACCCCCCTCGAGAGCAGCTCCTCGAGGGAGAGGTTTTTCGAGAGGAAGAGCTTCATTCAAACCCAAAACCAGCAAATGAAGATCTCGTCCTTCAGACGCCAGTCGGGGCCCAGACTGGAATTCTTTGCGGAGGCTTGGAGGCAGAGAGGGGCGGATCCTTGGACTCTCAAGATAGTAGAGCGGGGGTACAAGATCCCCTTTTTACATCCTCCTCCTTTAACATCAACTCCTCCCAGAGACCTCTCTCCATCTTATCAGGGAGAGAAGAAAAGTATTCTTTTCGATCTGTTAGACCAGATGGTCGAAAAAAGAGCGGTGGAACAAGTCTTGGACCTGGAGTCACCGGGCTTCTACAACAGGATTTTCCTAGTGCCGAAGCAGTCGTCAGGTTGGCGCCCGGTCCTGGATGTGAGCAGGCTCAATCTTTTTGTAGAAAAGAAAAGATCAAATTCAAAATGGAGACGCCTCAGTCGGTGCTGGGAGCCTTGAGACCTGGCGACTGGATGGTGTCTCTGGACCTGCAGGACGCGTACTTCCACGTCCCGTCCACCCTCTTTCAAGGAAGTACCTGAGATTCGTCTTAGGCAACAGGGTTTGGCAATTCAGAGCCCTTTGTTTCGGTCTCGGCACGGCCCCGATGGTTTTCACAATGATAATGAGGAATGTAGCGAAGTGGCTCCATTCGTCAGGGATCAGGATATCCCTATACCTCGACGATTGGCTGATCAGAGCGTCGTCGAGGCAGAAGTGTCCTGAAGGACCTTCAGTTTACGTTAGCCCTAGAAAAGTAAAGGCTCTGGGTCTTTTGGTCAACTCCGAAAAGTCGCATCTGACCCCGACACAGTCCATCGTATCTGGGGATTCAGATGGATTCAGTGGCTTTTCGGGCGTTTCCATCCCAGGAACGTCAGCGACTGGGGTAGAGAAAGTTGCAGCCTTCCTAGAGAGAGAAGCTTGTTCGGTAGGGCGGGAGTGGATGAAGTCTGCTGGGCACCATTTCCCTCGCTAGAAAAGTTTGTCTCGCTGGGAAGATCTGCACCTCAGGGTCCTCTTCAATTTTTCCTTGCGGAAAGAATGGACGTCGAAAGAGGACCTGAATGCGATCCTAAGGATCTCCAACAAGGTAAAAGTCCACTTAAGGTGGTGGCTCGACCCTCAGAAGTTACGAGAGGGCTTCTCCTTAAATCTTCTGAGCCCCGACCTAGTGTTGTTCTCAGACGCTTCCATTTCCGGTTGGGGAGCAACACTGGGGGGGGGAGGAAGTGTCAGGCTCCTGGAGAGGGGAACAGGTAGCCTGGCACATCAATGTAAGGAAACGGGCAGCGATATTCCTGTCGCTGCAGTTCTTCGAAGACAAACTGTCAAGCAAGGTTGTTCAAGTCAACTCAGACAGTACCACAGCCCTTGCGTATCTAAAGAATCAGGGAGGAACTCACTCCAGATCCCTTTTTCTCCTGGCGAAGGAAGTTCTGCTATGGGCAGAACGCAAGGCGCATCAAGATCCTGACAAGATTCGTGGCAGGGGTTCAGAATGTCAGGGCGGACCTTCTCAGTCGACGAAATCAGATTCTACCAACAGAATGGACCTTGCACCAGGAAGTCTGTCAACAATTAGGAGATTGTGGGGGACGTCCTCTAGTAGACCTGTTCGCTACATCAAGGACGAAGAGGCTTCCTCTGTATTGCTCCCCGGTTCTGGATCCAGGGCAATTGCAGTGGACGCGTTGCTCTGGAACTGGACGGACCTGGATCTTTACGCCTTCCCATTCAAGACATGGGGGACGTAATGAGGAAGTTCGCAGCTTCAGAAGGGACAAGGTTGACTCTGATTGCCCCAATGTGGCCAGCAAGAGAGTGGTTCACAGAGGTCATGACATTCCTTGTGGACTTCCCAAGAACGTTGCCCTGGAGGAGAGATCTACTCAGACAGCCTCACTTCAAAGGTTTCACCAAAACCTCTCCGCTCTGGCTCTGACTGCGTTCAGACTATCGAAAAGTTGGCCAGACGAGAGAGGCTTTCAAAGGCAGCTGCGAGAGCAATCGCTAATGCTCGAAGAGCCTCTTCAGAGTTGTCTACCAGTCTAAGTGGTCCTCCTTCAGGGCATGGTGCAAAAAGGAAGGAATTTCCTCTTCCACGACCTCTGTGAATCAGATAGCAGATTTCTTACTCTATCTAAGAAATGTGCAGAAATTGGCAGTTTTCCTACAATCAAGGGTTATGGAGTATGTTGTCTGCCGTTTTTCGCCACAGAGGACTGGACCTCTCCGACAATAAGGATCTGCACGATCTCTTAAGGTCGTTCGAAACCACCAAGATTCCACAGGCAAGACCGCCCTCATGGAATCTAGATGTGGTTTTTGAAACATCTGATGCTAAGTCCCTTTGAGCCTCTCCATGAAGCTTCTCTAAGGGACTTGACGAGAAAAACGCTTTTCCTAGCTTCTCTGGCGACGGCGAAGAGAGTTAGTGAAATCCAAGCGTTCATAGCCTAGTGGGCTTCAAGGGAGACAACGCTGTCTGCTCGTTGAAACCCATCTTTCTTGGCTAAGAACGAGAACCGTCTAATCCTTGCAAAGAGCTTTGAAATCAAAGGAATATCGAGTCTCGTTGGGTCAAGAACCAGAGAGAGCCCTGTGCCCTGTCAGGGCTCTCAAGTTCTATGTGAATAGGACTAAAGAGATAAGAGGTCCCTCAGGTAATCTCTGGTGCTCGGTGAAGAGACCAGATTTGCCGTTGTCGAAGAATGCTGTTGCTTTCTTCTTGAGGGACGTCATTAAAGAGGCTCATTCATCTTGCCAGAAGACTGATTTGAGCCTCTTTAAAGTGAAAGCTCACGAGGTCAGAGCCGTAGCTACTTCTCTTGCCTTCCAAAGGAATATGTCTATCAAAGATATTCTTGATAGCACCTTCTGGAGGAGCAATTCCGTATTCGCCTCACATTACCTCCGGGATGTGAGAACGATTTACGAGAACTGTAGTTCTTTGGGGCCTTACATTTCGGCAGACACAGTTTTGGGGGCTGAAGGTAGCTCTCTCCCTATCCCTTAGCTTAGTTAGGTTAGTTTTATTGTGTTTTTGGTTGATGGTGAGATCTTCTATGGAAATCTCCCATTCCTTAGTGTTAATGTCAGGGGTTTTTTGGTTAGTTGGTCAGGTGGTGGTCGGTTGCTGTGTTACTGCCATATGTTTGGCTAGATGATCTTGTCACATTGTGGTCACGTCCCCGTTGACAGAGCATCCAGAGTGCACCAGCAACTACAGGTCCAAACCTGGCTGGCAACTCTGATAAAAGCATAAGCAGGCTTTAAGTGACAGTAATCACAGGAGTCTTACTTTGCTATCAGGTAAGGGAACCAATAAGTTAATCTTTTATTTAATTTAAGTTTCCTAAAAATCCTAGTCTGTCTCTACCCACCATCCGAAGGTGGGATTCAGCTATATATATATCTGACAGGTAAGTTTCATGAACAAAATGTTATTGTTATAATACAATTAAGTTTGTTCATACTTACCTGGCAGATATATATAATTAGAGTGCCCACCCTCCTCCCCTCAGGAGACAAGGGTCATGAATAAATATGAATAGAAAATGGGAATGGTTCCTGATATCCGCCTCCCAGCGGCGGGAATGGGTACTACCACCTGGCCGCCCCACTACGTGTGCCGCGAGTTTTGAAATTCTGTCGGACGTCAGAAATACAGCTATATATATATCTGCCAGGTAAGTATGAACAAACTTAATTGTATTATAACAATAACATATTTCTTGCAATAACTGACATGACTGGAGCAGTTATGCCTGACTCAGTCTCTCCTTGAAGAATGTGCATTAGAGCAGTTTAATAGATGACACTTGAGTAGACACTCCTCTTCATATGAAGGAGTTATATTCTGAGGGGCTGTTCATATCTTGATATCTTCATAAGTCCAATTTGATACAGAGTCAATGCATACAGTAGCACAGGCAGTCCCAGGGTTACAATGGGGGTTCCGTTCTTGTGACGCGTTGTAAGCCGAAAATCGTCGGAAGCCGGAACATCGTCAAAAATCCTAAGAAAACCTTACTTTTAACTCTTTCATATCCACTTAGTTTTGAGCACTGTGTCCCCAGATATCCGAGGTATCTGGGAGCACTCGACAGTGCGAAAAAATAATTATATCGAAAATTCAGCGAAAATATAAATTTTATGCCAACAACGTTCATTTTCTGTCCTTTTTTCTTATGTTAGTATTTTATGTGAATAGTCAGAATAACGAGTCCCAGCTCTCTAAATACAAAAAATGTGAGTTATTTACAAAAACAAAAAAATCTTTACTTATTTTTATATTTTCGTTCGTAACCCAAAAAACTAATGAAAGTTCATGCGAATTAAGTTGAGTTTTTTATGAGAAAGCCAATAAAATTCTCTAAATATCGACATATAAATCAATGGAAAACGAGTAAGTCTAGCTGGTGAAAAAATTGATAGAAAAGAGGGTAAGAAACAGCGCGCAGTATAGGGATTTGAGCATGCGCAGTACAGAAACTACTTTACTGGCGTATTGATACCCGAGATACACGGTCCAAGGTATGATCTAGCCTATGGAAATCGCTACTTGTCCAAAAAAAAAAAAAAATGCCCCTACCACAAGCACAAAAAATTTGGGTAAATTTTACGTACCACTACATCAGTTGGATAGATAGGGGATGGAGTATTTTTTACGTACTATTACGTCAGTTGGACATGAAAGGGTTAATGTTTTGGGCACATTAAAAACTATGTAAACTACATTCTTATTGCATTTTTCATAAAAAAAAACTTCAAATATTGATTGTTTTGCATTTTTGGCATCATATTTCTTCTGCCAGATCAGCGTTGTAGGCGTCGTAACCCTGGAAATATATTTTGATGGATATAATTGAAAAGTGCCTTAACCTCAGAACATCGTAAGCCGAACTCGTCGTTCCCCGGGGACTGCCTGTATTTATGTTTGTTCCTACAAAATACACAAATCCTCGGTCCTTTACTATAGGAATTACGGCAAAGCTTGAACATGACTGTTAAAATTTCTGAACAAGGTGGTTAGGCAGTAACTACCACCTTAATGTAGGGATAATGGCAGGAAAGAAGTGGAAGAAAAAGACTGTCTGGTAGGCGGGGAGACCTGCCTGCCCGGATGTAAACATTCCTAATTTGCTTTCAGCCGTCTTCTGATGAAGACGTATGTTTGTGAGCTCTTGCTGACTAGCTGTTAATCTCGATTTCCCAGTGGGAATGAGTGAATGAATGATTTATAGGTTATATGGTATCGTGACAACGAAGATCATTGACGCCAATTTCCCGGAATGGTTTTATATTAATAATTAATATACAAACCCATTTTTTGTGATAGTCTTCCTAGCTGCTTTTCCCATTCATGTATGTAAGGGTTGGCAGCAAGGGTGTATTTACACCTTTATCATGTACTCTTGCCCTTTTTATACTAAAAGCATTACAGTATACAGTGGGCTCCCCGTGTTCGCGTTCTCCATATTCTCGGACTCACGGATTTGCGGATTTCTCTGGACCTTATCTACCCATTATTTATGGGGAATTCGCCTATTTGCAGGTTTTATCCGTTGATAAATAATCCCAAATTAGTGTATTTTGATGTCATTTTCATGACTAAATACATTTTTAATGCTAAAATGATTTACTAACTATTTTAAAATATTAATACTGTATTAGTAAGTTTAATTAGATAAATGATATCACATAATAACAATAATAATTCTCTCTCTCTTTCTTACAGAGATGTATGTTTTCTGTATGATAAATAAATGATTTAGTAATTTTCAAATAATTTAAATGTAAAGAGCAATCAGTTCATTAAAGAAAATACTATAGTGAATTAGTAAGATGTAGTTTAGAAATTAAAAAATTATGTAAGAATGAAGGAAATCCCAGGTCTTCACCCATCTTTCATTCAAATTCCAGTTACCAAACTGAAGTCCAACAGCTGTCAAATATATCAAGTAATGTGACAGGAGGGTAGGGCATCTCTCTCTCTCTCTCTCTCTCTCTCTCTCTCTCTCTCTCTCTCTCTCTCTCTCTCTCTCTTAACTGAGATGAGAGAATTTCTATGGTACATGTGTTTAGGTTTATTATATTTTCACATAATAATAATAATTAATAATTACATAATTTCAAAATTCAACAGTGATAAGTATTTTAAAGAAATACAATAATCTATCCATTTCACTCTTTTGAATAAGGATAATAACTCTTGCCCTCTGTTTGGCATGGAAGTTTATGTATACAGTATATATCTTTAAGGGCATTACTACATTTTATGGTGAAATAATAATATACAGTACTAGTTTTCAAATAATATCAAGTTTAATGAGATTAAACAATAACCTCTCTCTCTCTCTCTCTCTCTCTCTCTCTCTCTCTCTCTCTCTCTCTCTCTCTCTCTCTCTCTCTCTCTCTCTCCTCTCACGTATGTTTTATTTGTTTTGTAATATAAATAAATGATTTACCTTATAACTAATTTTCAAATATTGATAAGATTAATAGGAGGGGAAGGAGTCGGAGTCTAGGGGTTATTCTCTCTCTCTCTCTCTCTCGCTCTCTCTCTCTCTCTCTCTCTCTCTCTCTCTCTCTCTCTCTCTCTCTCTCTCTCTCTCTCTCTCTCTCTCTCTCTCTCTCTGTGTTATTGGCTGTAGGCGTATATTTTAAATGGTAAAATGTTTAAGATGGCTTTGAAATGAAATTAATAATATAACCTTAAAGATTAATGCAGTAATAGGTTAGTAATTTTAGGTATATTTGAAGTAGGATGATATTTAAGGTACTATACATTTGGTATCTGAGCTTTCTCAAGATAGGCAATTATAAGCATTTTTAGTGGTGGTTCTAACTATTCGCAGGTTTTAATTATTCACGGGGGTGTCTGGTACACATCCCCCGCGAATATGGGGAGAACACTGTATTAGCAATTTATCAGTCTGCTGCTTAATATAAGTGACTCACTGGTGTTTTTTAACTATTATGTATGATAAATTCATAAAGTGAATAAGTCTACAGGCATAACCAGCTCCGTTTCAGGGAGTCCCTTCTCACCCCCGCCCCCTTCAGAAGTTGGGGGAGGTAGGATGAAACTCCATTATAAACCATCTTGGGGGTCCCCACTATAACCCTGCCAAGTTTCATGCCTATCAGACCCGCTGTTTGCCCGTGATTGAATGACAGACAGACGGACATACATAATGCCCACTATAGTATAGTAAGATATATTTATTTTTGAATTTGACATTCATGCTTAACCTCAAGTAGAATTTATGGGGGAAAACTTCAGAGGTTTGCCCTTTGTTTTTTCTCTTCCAGTATTCTTCCTTCTCCTTCACCCTTTTTGCTCGCTTGTTGGGCAAGGAGGGGGTTTGTGTTTGTGTGGTGTTGTTTGAAGATCTCTCGTCTCGAAGGGCAATACCCTTTGGTATGAGAGGAGTATCCTTTTTTAATCATATTTTGTTTTTTCTGCAGACTAACAGTGAGCAGTAGTAGATTATAGCAGTGGATGGTTAGATATCTCTTCCTGTTGGTTATCCTGTCTCTTGGAATTGTGCCTAGAACACAATAGCATACTGTGACATTGGCCCTCAAGCGTGTGTATGGTTTCCCTTCTGTAAACCATATTGAAGTGCTGCTGTTTTCTTGGAGTTTTGTTACTGGACAGCCTCTGTGCAGCTGCCCTGTGGTTGTTGACTACTTCTGATGCTGTTTGTGCTTCATCCTGTAGAAGTAGTCCTGCGAAAGAACGTCTCCTCCATCACTCTTGCCTTCCTTTTCTGAAGCTCGAGGAGGCTTCGGAATCCGGACCAGCCTCCTCTGGCCAAGAAGAGTAAGGATGCTTCTCCTCCCCTAAGAGGTCCTCCTGCAGGATTTCTAAGGGGTTGCCTCCTTCCGAAGAGGCAATGGGATCTCTCGTCAGCTGTTCCCAACCTTTGGGTTCGGGAACCAATTTGCTTTCCCCTGGTCTTGAGTTTCAGGAGCAGCAGGAGTGCAGGCTTCAGCTTGCATTCCCATCTTCTAGACAGGTGGTGTGTTGGGCGCTTGTTCGTGAATCGTTCAGGGTGCTTGTGTTTCTGTGATTCACTAGCATCTAGAACTCCTGACAGAGAGACACCTCGCTGTCCCAGTTTAGGCACAGGGCGAGAGAAGGGATGAAGCATTCGCGTGTCTCGTCCCTTTTTGCCAACCTGTCAAGCACTCGTCAGTGCTTGGTAGTGTTTTGATTCCAAGGAATCATACACCTGGAGAAGCAGAGAAGCCAAGGAGTCAATGGGTTCTTGTTGGCTCTTCTTGACCTTTGGGTTTTGGAAACTGATTAGCTTGCTCCTGGGCTTGTGTATTGAGAGCCACAGTAGTGCAGGCTGCAGCTTACATTCCTGTCACTTGTCGAGAGGTTTGCCTCAAGGCAGGTGATGTGTTGGTGCTCATTTGCTAGTCATTCCAAGTAATCGTCCTTCTATTGATGCATGAGGATCCAGAACTGTTGACGGACAGTCCCAGTTCAGGCACAGGGCAAGAGGAGGGACAAGACATTCACATGTCTCAGCCCTTTCTTATTATGTTTTGTCAACAGAAGTCTGAAAGTCTTCTTCTCTGTTGCAATTGACCCATAGACCACTGCAATGATTCATAATGATTTTTCAGAGGAATACAGCGGTTTTTGTATTTGTATACAATTTTCTCATTCATAAAGTGCTCAACTAGTAATTGTTCACCCTGAATTAGTGTGAATGTTAGAAGACTTTGCCTGCCCTGATAGCACTGCTTCCAGGGTAAAGAGAAGAGTTCCTCCTTGAACCAACCTTTGCAGTGACTAGAAGCAGTTCATCAGGCAGTACATCCTTGTGTTTACATGGCTAAATACTTCCAGCCTTCATTGCAGGCACAGGCTTTATTGCCAAACAGCAATAAAATAGCTGGAATTCTCTTTCAGTCATCTGTAAATTTCAGGGATTAGAGCTGTCTTTACTGGTTGGTGTCATTGACGGGACTTTTTCCTCTCGTCAGAATCACGAAAGTTAACTTTACTATTCTGATTCAATTATGAAAGATGTAGGTCCACACTCACTCTAGTCTTTCATGTAAGTAGTATTGTTTCTCCTCACTTGAGATTCTACTACTGAACACCATTTGACTCTCGTTTAAGACACATAAGCCCTTGCGAGAATCATCTGATAGTTTTGTTTTTAAAGACTGCATCTCATCTCTCTCTGGCATTGACAAAGAGGATAGATGATTTGCTTGTATCATCTTCAATATCACCCTTCAAAAGGTGGGTTTCGTGTCGTGACTCCATCACAGTTGTCAAATCATTCAGCATCTGATTCATGGGTTCGAATTTCATGATCCCGTGCACTTTGGACTTGGTATTTGTTGATCTAGATCAGTCATTACTTTGTCCTATTGGTGTGTTGCAGTACCTGCGGAAGACTCGACGCCCTTTATGGTATGTGGAATTCCTTTCTCCACTACTTGCTCACCAATGGAAAAGTGTCTAAGGACATGTTCTTCCTCCGAGTCTTATGAGATCACAAGTAACTTCTCTGCAGAGAGTTATGTCACCTGTATGCTCTTCCTGGGAGGAGTGCCAGTGGCTTGGTCCTTTCATCGCATTCTGAAGAATATGTTGGACTGGAAGATAAATGTAGTCTTATTAGGACCACATATATGTCTTTCTTCCTTCAGGTTTTTGCCCACAGGTTCTTCGAACGCTTTTCCTTGGACCTGTGGTGGATGCTCAAGTTGTGTTTGCTTACCCGGCTCCTTCAAGAAGACAAGTCGCCTCTCACCTATGGTGTGCGGTTCTAGAATTAAGAGGGATGCAAGAGTGACTGGCCTCTCCCTCTCATCCCTCCTCGTCCTTCTACCCCTCTTCCTTCGGGTTGAGGATAGGACTCAAACTTACATTTGCTGGTCGGACATTTGATGCATTAAGCCTATATACAGTTTCCTTTCCTTTCTATTTGTCTTCTCAGAATCATAGAAGCAATCCTGTTCCTTCCTCTAGCAAGGGGTGGAAGGAGACTGCCAATAAGGCAAACCCTTCTCTGATGTTTGCATTAATGACTCCAACTCTCAATATTCTTCGCAGCCTTTTTCAAACGAGTTCATATGAGTTGCAATTCCTTACTCTTATGAAAGAACCCAGAGGTCTGACTCTTGATCGTGCAGTTTCTTATACCCCAATCAATTTGTCGTTCTTTCGACCAGGAGGAATAGCCCAAGTGTGCTGAACTCCAGTCAGCTCCTAGAAAACTCACTCAGATCCCTCCCTCCAATAAGTGAGTCTTTCTATTGTAAAGGACCAAGGGTTTTGTATATTGTATTGGAACAAATCACAATTGTCCAACACAATATACAAACCCTTGTTCCTTTACATGAGGAATTACCTTCTCCCTCGTGTAAAGGACCCTCAGGTTCGTATAGTTAGGAAAATACAATTTACTTTCAAAAATTGTGATTTGTTCCTAACACGATACACAAACTCTCGGTCCTGTACACGAGGGAGAAAGTAATTCCTCGTGTAAAGGACCTCAGGTTTGTATATTTAGGAGAAATACAATTTACTTTCAAAAATTGTGATTTTTAGAAAGTAAATTGTATTTTTCCTAACTGTGTAAACCTGAGGTCCTTTGCACCAATGCCCACTTCATGCCACCCCTCAATCTGAAATCGTGGGGCCGAAAGCAAATTGGGAATGTTTTCATCTGGGCAGGCGGGTCTCTCCCCCCCCCTACTGGACGGTAGTTACTGCCTTACTACCTTGTTCAAGAATTTTAACAGCTGTGTTCATGCTTCACTGTAAGTAATTCCTATTGTAAAGGCCCTCAGGTTTGCATAGTTGGGAAAAAACAATTTACTTTTAAAAATTGTGATTTTCTTGTACTAAAAGACTATACGAATTCGTTACTGTAGTATTGCATTTTATAGAGTATTAATACATATAAAACTCAAATGCATTAAGCAAATTTTGATGATAACGCAGTAAAGTAGCATTTTTTAACTTAATGATCACAGAAGTAGAGGGAGCATCTGTAATGGTAAATAAGATATATAAATGATTGTGTCAAAGACTTATTTGCTCTCACTTAATTTACATTGTTAAATATTTTTTTTATTAATGGCAGTGTTATGAGATACATTTCAATTATAGGACCCAGAAAACTTTGTACGATATTGTTTACATACAAAAGTATCTGTTGTATGTTATGACCTAAAATACTTTATTATAGATTCTATCAGAGATTCAGAGATTATGAAACTCATAGGTGAATTTTTATTTATCAGTTTTTCATAGTTTTTGTGGATATTTGATGGGTCTTGTTTTATACTGATTAAGAATTAATTTTTTAGGTTTTGTTGATCCATGCAAACATCCGACACATCATGCAACTAATATTACTGCACGTAGTTCCCAGAGGAATCAGCGCATGAGTAAGTTCTTTTTCTTAATGCTATCTTTATTAGAACTGTCTATTTACATGTTGTGATTACAGGTACTGGCAGTCCCCGGTTTACGACAGGAATTCTGTTCAAGCACTGTGGTGTCACCCAGGACATTGTCGATAACAATAGAAAATCTTGACCTTAATCCTCTGAGTGTCTTGAAAATGGCATAACCTGCATTTTAATTGAGCTTTTCATCATAAAACCTCCAAATTTTGACCATTCTACTATTTTGGACTTGCGTCATAAGCCTATAACTTAAATTTTAACCCGGAAATAATTTTTTATTTATGTATTTGAAGAGCGCCGTAACCTTGGAATGACGTAAGCAGAGTCCAGCGTAACCCGGGGACTGCATGTGACCTGAAATTAAAGGACAATTTTAGTGTGGCATTTGAAAAGTAAAATTACCACTCAAATTTTTTTGGCAGTTAGTAATGCAAAATCTTATTTATCATAACTTGCTAAGTCAAGTAGTCATCCTAGTGTTATTTGAAGAGTTTAGAAGATAATTTTATAGTTACCATTTCATAGTTTATGATTATAGGTAGCTAATGACTACTGGCTTCTGAAGTGCAGTAGGTAGGCCTACATCCTACTTGCTAAGTCTTGACTAAGTGAAGTGATATCATTTTGCAGTTTGCTTCATATCTGTGAGTTACATAGTCTTTTTACTAAGGTTTCCAGCGTGACCATCTGGCCTACATGGGCCTTATTAAGCGCCTGTGGTGTGATCGGTATGGTCTTGGCCTGGCACCTTTGTGGCCGCGAGTTCGATTCTCGGGCATTCCATTGAGGTGTGAGAGATGTGTACAGGCGAATTGGTTTTACGGCGGTCGTCAAAAATATTAAAAAAATAAGGCATTTTAAAGGTATCTTTACGACACAATTTTCAGTTAACAGCGCCGTTGTCTAACGAGTTCATACATTTGTAGACATGCCGTTCAGACCATAAAGGTTATGCAAATTATATTAACAAATTTTATGGAGAGTTATTACGTAGGTATTCGAGTAAAATATATGCCTCTGACGCTGTTCTATGCCGAAAATATAGAGTTACATAAGTGCAAATTTAGCTATGGATGTGTCGATTTATAAATGTTCATGCTTTTGTTTAAAATGTGTATGAAAATGTATTATGTGAAAGGTATTTTTATTTCTGTACAGAGGTCCCATGTTGGCCGAGTGGACTTCGCACTCGGCTACTAATTCGGTGGTCCGAGTTCGATTCTCGGCCCGGCCAACGCGGAACCAGAGGAATTTATTTCTGGTGATAGAAATACCTTTCTCGATATAATGTGGTTCGGATCCCACAATAAGCTGTAGGTCCCGTGCTAGGTAATCGATTGATTCCTAGTCACGTAAAAAATATCTAATCCTTCGGGCCAGCCCTAGGAGAGCTGTTAATCAGCTCAGTGGTCTGGTAAAACTAAGATATACTTACTTATTTCTGTACAGAAATATGATACAAAGGCAGCTTTTGAAACTGCCTTCACGTTATCAAATACGATGTTTTTTCATGTTCTTTCTTGTGAGCCGCTGCCTGCCGCTCTTCCGAAAATATCGATTTGAAAAAAAGTGCAAATTAGGGATCGATGTATCAATTTTATAAATGTTTATGCTTTTATGTTTAAATGTGTATGAAAATGTATTACGAATAGGGTATTTTTATTTCTGTGCAGAAACATGATAAAAAGGCAGCTTTTGAAACTGCCTTCAAAGTTATCGAACCTACGATGTTTTTTTCAAGTTCGTTCTTGTATGCCGCCGTCTGCCGCTCTTCCGAAAATATCGAGTTAAAAAAGAGTCCAAATTTAGCGATCGATGTGTCGATTTTTTAAATGTTTATGCTTTTATGTTTAAAATGTGTATGAAAATTATTTACGTAAAGGTATTTTCATTTTTGTACAGAAATAAGATACAAATTAAGGCAGCCTTTGTAACTACACTCCACGTTGTCAGGGGATGTTTTTTCATGTTCGTTCTTGTCCGCCAGTTCCGAAAAATGCATTGTGTTATTTTATTAATTATGCATCTTCTCCATAAATCCTTTAAAAAGTTATACATTATTTCACTGTATCCAAGAATATTGTATGTATTCTCATATTATTGTATTTTAAAATACTATGGCAAATTTAAGCCAGTATTCCGCGGAGCGGCCAATGTTGTGGTTTGAAATCAGCTGATGAATACGAGTTTGTTTCACCATAACGCAATTCTGAGCGAATGCTCTTGCTTCTAGTTAGCATAAACGAATATCTATATACTTGACTTATATGAGACAGTTATTTTTTCCTTATACAGCGTGTTTTTCTTAGGTGGAAAATATTTATTGAATATATCTCGTTGTGAATGTGAACTACTATTTTTTTAGTTAACAGATTACGTTGGCGGCATGTTTATTGCGTAAAAAATTACGTGATTCCGTTCGCAATAATCCTTTATACCATCGTAATACGAACTTTACGTTATTTATCTTATAATGCCGTGAAACCAACAGTAAAATGTGTTCTTTCAAGCAAAGTAGTTTTGATTAAAATGATTTTATCCCAATTTTATCTACAGTTGTGTTTGATGGCAGACATTTACTGCAGTTTTATCCTTGTTGCTGATGCACGATAATAGTCATTAGCAGCTTGAACAGTTTTCTCAGCTTCAGTTATAACTAGGTTTAAATTTAACAGTATATTTCCCGATTGATCTTTAATCTATATTGATCTCTGATCTATAGCAAATAAAGTTATTACATTAAGATATGTCAGTTCTATTCTATACATAACGCCATTTATAACAAATACGGTAATGTTGTACTGTAGTACGATGATTGAAATACAAGCCAAACAGATGTTATCCACTCCGGTTGTACTTAGGAAAAAAAAAAGTTGTTTCTCGTTCGGTTGTTCATGGCTGTACACGTTCACGTAACAAGTATAACATTAAAACCATACTTTCATCATTCTCTTTTGCTGTTATTGAACTTATGTAACTAGAAAATGGATAAAGTTAGGCCATTGTAATTTGATCTCTCATAAAATCGGACTATCGTAAGACTAATGATCATAACCTGAACACTACAGCTACCTGTACACTGTATAAACTTTATTATATCTTTACATACTCTAGACACCCACATGTACTGTACAGTAAATTCTATAATACTATACTGCATAAATATAATTTTACTTATTGCGCCGTTGTGGGATTACGGCGTCTTTGACTGGGCTAGAGTTTCGAAAGAAGGTGTGCGGCGGCCGTAGGCTTTAAAATCGCTCATTGTCGAAAATCGCTTGGCGTCGGTGGCCAGAAACGGAACCCCTGCCGCTAACCGAGGGCCGCCTGTATTTCTGGTGATAGAAGTTCAATCTTGATGTGGTTTGGAAGTCACGTAAAGCCGTTGGTCCCGTTGCTGAATAACCACTGGTTCCATGCAACATAAAGACACCATATAAACAAACAAACAATACATGGGCCTTATTGACTTCATAGGTCCCAGTACTTGGCCTTTGGCCTAAATCTCGTATTCCAATCACCATCATTAATGTTTTACATAAATTTGTCTTTGTTCCGATACGTAATACAAACCATCGGTCCTTTAACAATAGGAAGTAGCTAGCGGCAGCTGGAACGGTCGTAAGCTTCGAACAAGGGGAGAACGGTAATTAACTGCTTGTCCGACTGGGAGGTAAACAAATCACTTTTGCTTTCGGCCGCGGGTGTGAAGGACGTGTTCGTCATCGCTCTCTGCCCGCTTCATCGTCGTATGCTTTGTTTATACAGGGGGTCCTCGAGTTACGACGTTGATCCGTTCTTAAGATGCGTCGTAACATGATTTTCAGCGTAAGTCGGAACATTGAAAAATACCACATGATTTAATGTAAATACCTATCAATAACAACGAGAGAACAATTCCTTACCTTTATTAATTTGATTGGCTTGCACACTGGAGAGGAAGCTGCGGTGCTGGAGAGACTGGGGGAGGTTAGTGAAGAGAAAAAAGAACCTCCAGAAGTGCTGGAGATGCTGAGGCCAGGTGATTCTTGAGGTGAGGCAGAACATACAATCTTTTCGCCTTCTCCTGAATCACCATAAGGCTGACTGGGATACGCCGTTGATTTTGGTCTTCCAACCAAAGCACCAATAACCTTTCCATTTCAATTATTAGACCACTACGCTGCTTAGTTATCACTGTCGCTTTCATAGGAGCAGATCCTTTCACATGTTCAACGATGCGCTCTTTATCTTTGATAATGGTAGCAACGGTCGAACGGCTAAGGCCAAGCGAGCGGCCAATGCTTGTTGGCGTTTCTCCCTTCTCAGATTGCTTTATAATGTCCACTTTAATTTCCATGGTGATGGCCTTTCTTTTCTTTGATGCACTACCATCAGAAGAGTCCGCCTTGCGCTTGGAGCCATAACAAAGAGCAAAAAGTTACAAAAACGATACAACACGAGAGAGAGAGAGGCAGTGTAAACAACCAAAATGGCGTATGGGCGAGGAATGAGCGTAGCGAAGCGATGCCGTCCTCTCCCCCACAAAGCGTATTCTTCCGCCGTGCGCCCGGAACTAGTTCGCGTTTGTTTACGTTGTTTACGACGCTAAACCGCGTAAGACGGAACGACGCAAAATATTATTTTTTATATTTTTATGGGGGCGCGTTCGTAACCACGAAACATCGTAAGTCGAGACCAGCGTAACCCGAGGACTTACTGTATTGTGTTTTCTACTAATGGTTTGTTTGACTTGAAAATGAAACTGTAAGTACACTGTTTTCATTTTCATTACTTAATTATGAACCAACATGGAGCTATCGCCGTAGATGCGGTGATTTCCTCTCTTTTCATGAATTGAACACTTGAATTATGTCTCGGTGCCGAGGGCGGGCGCGCTCGCGCCGAGTCATGTATTTTGGGCGAAAGTGTGTAATTGAAAAATGTAAGTACTTTTTTTTTTTTTTTTTCTTTTCATATATTTTTCCCCTGTGCGTTCGTTACCGAGAGCGTGATTGCGCTCGGCACGAGCCTTTTATTTGGTATGATAAAATGCAATGAAAGTGGATTCGCAATTGCAGTATTCTTTTCATTTTCATTTATTTATTTGCATAGATTTAATTTGGATCAATTTTCGCTCTTACCCGGGAATTGATCCTTACGATTATTTTCTGTGAAAGTGAAATTGCAAGTGCAGTATTCTGTTTCATTTTCATATATATTTTATGATAGCATCATATTATTTGGATCAAGTTTCCGCTCTTACCCGGGAATTGATCTTTTCCCCTTTAAGTTCTATGAAGTGAATCGCAAGGGCAGTATTCTGTTTCATTTTCATATTACTTTTCACTGCTGTGCGGGGGTAGGGGAAGCGAAGATCTGCCAGGAAGTCGTCGGAAAGCTCTCCGGCCGCGACTCCGCTTGGTATCCGATTCTTCGTCTTCCTTCCTGTCCCCCGCTCAGCTTCCTCGTTGTATTTTGTATTTGGGGTCTTCCTTGCGTTCGGGGTGGGGTGGGGCATGTCTTCCCCCCGTGCGTGAGGGAACCCCTCTTACTAATCTATCTATGCTACCGCAGGTGCTACATCCGTGGGAGACGACCTTGGACAGGTATGGACCACCGCGGCGGCAGGGCGTGCCTAGCATCCACGGGCTGCTGCAGCGTCTAGCGAGGTCTGGGGCGGTCTCCACTACTACCACGGCCGCTTATGCTGCTCCCCCCCCGCCCCCCCCGCCTGGTCTACACTCCCCATGCTGTGTCGGTGACGCCGTCTGCCGCTACTAGGGCCCCGCCGCCGTACCGAGGGGGGGTTTGCCGCCGCCGCCCGTTTTCTTCGTGTTGCCTGCCCCAGACTTCCAGCTGTTCCAGCAGCATCGCCCCTGGACCGGCCGCCAGTACCCAGGTTCCCGCTGGCTGCCGATGATTCTATGAGGCGATCGCGGGGCCTGCCGTACCTGCCGCTGATGTGATTCCCGCTGCTGATGTGATTCCCGCTGTTGGCTTGGCTGTCCCTTCTGGGTCTACTGCTGCCGCTGTTCCTGCCGCTCCTGAGCTGGTTGCTGTTCCTGTCGCTCCTGTCCTGAGCCTGTCCATGCTGGTCCTGCCCACGGTGTGTCTTCCCCAGTCCCAGGTCCTTCCGGACAGGTGCAGTCGGGCCGTGTTGCTTTGGCAATAGCCCCGGCTCCGGCCTGGATGGAGGACCTGATGACTGTCCTGCGTGAGCTGACGAGGAAGAGGAAGAGAGGAAGCTGTCATCTTCGTCTTCATCGTCTGCTGCTGCCTCTTCCCCTTCGACTTCTAAGGCCCATAAGCCGAAGAAGAAGAAGGCTGCCTTCCCCCCTAAGAAGTCTCCTTCGGGAACTTCTAAGGGCCCGTCCCACCCCGGTGGGACGGGGGGGTCCTTCTGCTGGTCCTCCTGCTCCTTCGGGAGCGGGGCCCGTCTCCCCTTCCATAAGGAAGAGATAGACGGGGACCAGAGGAGTATCGGTTAGCTCTGGTACTTCCTCGCCTGGTGCTAGCGGCGATGCCGCTACGCCATGTTCCGGCTCGGTCTCTCGTTCGCGAGAGATCCCGAGTGTACGTTCTCCCTCGGGAGACCGTGCAGCCAAGTTTCGGCGCCAGAGTTCGCTCGGCGCCAAGACGCGGCACGGAGCAGAAGGCTGGTGAGAGCCGCTCAGGTGACTCTCGCCAGGCCAGCGGCCGCTCTTGCAGCGACCAGCTGGTAACCGGGTTTTGTTATTCCCCCTAAGAAGGCTCCTTCGGGACCTTCTAAGGGCCCGTCTCGCTCCGGCGATTCAGGGAGCTCTTCTGCTGGTCCTCCTGCTCCCTCGGGAACAGGGCCCGTCTCTTCTTCTACCAAGGAGAAGAAGACGGGGACCAGAGGAGTACCAGCTTCGGCTGGCACTTCCTCGCCTGGTTCTAGCGGTTCTGCCGCTAAACCAGGATCCGCCTCGGCCTCTCGTTCGCGAGAAGTACCGAGTGGACGGTCTCCCGCGGGAGACCGTCCAGCCAAAGTCTTGACGCCCGAGCTCGCTCGCCGTCAAGACCGAAGCGCGGAGCAGAAGACTGGCGAGAGTCGTGCAGACGACTCTCGCCAGGCCAGCGGACGCTCTCGCAGCGACCAGCCGGCTGCTCGGGCTGACGTGATGGTCTCCGACCGGCCACGCGCTGAGGCGAGGAAGGGGTCCCCGCGGCCGTCGGTGCCAGCCTCGGCTGGTGCCAGCCGAGCAGCTGGTACCAGCCGAGCGGCTGGTACCGGCGGCTCGACGCGCCGAGAGGACGCTCATCCGGTCTCACCGCGACAGCGAGCCTAGCAGGTCACCTGACCGCCGCTCCCACAGGGACCGGGCGGATAGGGGGACCAGCAGCAGCTCCTCTGCACACGAGATCGGGGCCGCTGTTCTCGGTCCAGCCGTTTCCCTGGGAAACGGCTCGACTAGGCCTGCAAAGTGGCGATCGCCTGCAGCCCTCCAAGCCCGCTGGTTCTGCCAGCGAGCGAAAGAGGGAGCGTCATGTCTTCTCTCCCAGCCTGCAACTTCCTCGGTTTGCACCAGGAAGAGCGAGGCACAGCGGGGTGATCGTGAGGGGCATACCCCGCACGATCCCGTCACGACGCCGTAAGTACCAGGTACGATCTTCGGACCGACCAGGACGTACGCGCAAGTGGCAGGAGGAATCCGAGAGGGGTCTATCGCAGTTCCTCCTCCTTAAGGGGGAGGTTCTCGGAATGCTCTTGTTCGAGGGGCTTGACGGTCCTACTCTGCAAGATGCTATGACTTCCGAGATCCAGAGGAACTTTGTCAAGGTTATGGCGCTGATTCGTCAGCGCAACGACCTCGGGGAAGGATTGCCGCTCCCACCAGCAGAGCCCACGTCTCTGCTCGAGTCGTTTTGGGGCCCGAGAGGGAACCCAAACTGACGGTGGGTCTGCCGCGATCGGAGCTTGCCGATTCTGTCTTGAACCAGAGTCTCTCGTCTCCGGACAAGAAGGCTCTCTCAGTTCTGGCCGGTCGATCAAGCTACTTCCACCTCCTCTACTGCGACAGCGGCGTTTCTGCGTGTCTTCGGACACCGTATTTAAATATTCCTTCGGTCCTCCTGAGAGGTTTCGACCTCGACGAGGACTGGAATGAGTCGGAGGACGGTATCGGCTCTCTCCTGTCAGGTGTCGATCAGCCCCACCCAGACGACGTTCACAGTGGCGGCAGACCCTTACCTACAGTGAGAGTTCGTAACCCTCCTCGGGAAAACGTTTTCTCCTGACGATACGTTTTCCCAGACTCTGAGAGGCCATCGCCGCAAGGCGATGGCTGCTCCTACTCTTCCCCAACTGCTAGTTCCACTGGGAAGGCGAGCAAGTATCCAATTCCTCCCCCATTCCCTCTCTCCTTACGGCTACGAGGGAAAGGGGAGGGATCCTACAGAGATTTCTCTGTAGGATCCCACGTTGGGGACTGCGCTACCGGGGGGACCTTCGGTCCTACCTGACGTAAGCCCCGGTCGTTGAGGAGGGATCCTGCCCCATTCTCGATTTCTACGGAATCGAGAGGACCACCAGCCGATATCGTTTGACGAATTCGTGGGGGTTTCGCAGACTGCTTTAGAATTCTAACGGAATTTCTAGCGCATTCAGTGTTCGAGTTTTTTTACGCTCTCCAAACACTTAGGCGAGACCACGGTCCAAAGTGAGCGAGACGAGAATCCCAGATATGTTACACGATAATCGGGAACCTCGCCTATGCTCGAGTTCCTGGAATTTCTAGCATTGGGAAGAAGACTGCTGCTGAAAGAAGACTATCTCACAGTAGGCGACCAACCTGGAATAGAGAAGAACGGACGGGAATATCCAGTTTGGCTTGAACTATCGTCTTAGTATTCTGTTCACCATTGAAGCTTTCCTTCGAGGAAGACTTCTCCTTCACTCTCTTTGATAAAGATCGAAGGTGGTCGATCTCCAATCCTTATATTGTTTTCTTGAAGGAAAGAATTTAGGATGGAGATCGTTGTTCAGAATCCTACAAATATACTACGTATATTAACCTCGCGACATGATTCTGCTAAGCAGTTGAATTGTCCGAGGGGTAGGCGCATATCCTAGTTAATCTACGGATTGCGACTTAGACGAGAAGTATTCTAATTGAACTGCAACTCGGGGTTGCCTGCAACCTCCCAGGAGTTTTCAGTTCATTTTATATACTTAGGTTTTGTCACGACAACACCATTTCAACTTTTATATTTACCGAAATTCGTTTCGCCTAAATATAATTGTTCGAGCATATCTTTTATGCTTGGTGGTTCTAGCCGAACGCATTCCTTCGTGGAATAATGGATTACCTGGCAACTCAGGATGACGAGTCAGCGAGAGGCCAGGCTCAGCTACTGCGTATTGAACTGCCTGATAGCAGCTCAGTATCAGCTGGGCCTCCGAGATGCACGGTCAGTTATGTCTCTCTCTCCCCTGCTTTGATTGACTACCGAACCGTATCTCTGCCCAACAATCATGGACTTAGGTCTCTGATTAACGGGGATTCTCGCAATAATGAAGGACCATCTACTGCTGTGACGCTAGATTCCATCGCCTTCGACATTGCGAGAATTTTCAACAGAGATATCTCTTGGACTCTTTCATCTTTCTGTTTACCGCACGGTAACAGAAGTCTGTACAAGTCTCCCGCTGCATCGCACTGCGATAATGCGAATGATTTTGCAGACATCTGAGTTTGTCTTCAAAATATCTCGTATTCGTAGGTGTACAATTGTTCATTGTTCAACCCGGAATTAACAGATGTGTCATAAGACATCGCCTACTCTCCGACCTGACAGCTCTACTTCCAAATGTTCAGCCCATGAGAAGCAGTTCTTCAGGCGGCTTTCCCCTGTGTTTTCATTACTGAAGAACGCCCCGCTTTCATTGCAACTACGATCCTCACCGGACAGCAATGAAATAGCGGTTAGCGTTTTCAGTCATTTGTAAGCACAGGTTATGAATCTTGAGAATCCTTCTCTCGATTCGTCTGTGAAGACGTAGGTTGCATTCAATATCTACCTTCGTCTTCAACGGTACATAGTGTTGTTTCTCCTTAGCTGAGATTCAACAACTATGAGATGTTTTGCCTTCAGGGACCTCGGTCTCTAGAAGGCAATTGACTTTCGCCTGTTGGGCACATGCCTTAAGAGAATCATCACCTCGCTGTCCGGCATTGGTGACAAACAAATACATTATTTGTTTGGTCTCTCGGCATAACCCTTTAAAGGCGAAGGTCACGTGACTTACTCGGATGCTTGGACAACTTGCCTCCTACCGAACGCAGTCAGTCGGCAGCTGTCAGAGCGCCCCCGAGTCAGTTACGAACTACGCTGTTGACTTAGTTCGGTTGTTACAGAGCAATCATTACTTCGTTTTAATAGCTTGTCACAGTACCCATACCATCGACACCCACCATGGAGTGTCGGTGTCCTATCCACTACCGAGAACTTCGCTGCATGGGGATAGGAGGATGCGAGAGACTTCGTGGCAAACGGACAGACCAGTATGGGTACTGGACATCACCGAAGTAGAGAAGAGGGATAGGTCATGCGACTATTCCCTTCTTTTCCTCTGAGGAACTGCATGACTTCTCCTGCGAAGTCAAGCATCCAGGGGATGGGGATCCGTGACGCTCGATTTCGTACCGAACTTCGTAGCGAAGACTCAGAACCCTTCGGTCCCCTCCCTAATGGACTTCACCGCCTTCGATGCGAAGGAGATGCTGCCTTGTCCGCAAGAACTTCTCCGTGGCACAGGTACTGAAGGCAGGGGCTGGTCCAACCAGACCACATGCCCCTCCTTCTACCTTCGGGATATTGCCCATAGGTCCTTGGATCTTTTTCCCTGGGACCCGTGGTGGCTGTTCAACATGTTGTGTAGCGAACCCAGACCCTCGCAGGCTGAACAGCATCGAGTCCTGGTGTGACCGTAAGAATGGATGAGTGAATGAGAGTGTGACTGGCTCCTCTTCCCATCTTTTTCTTCCCCTCTACCTGTGGTTAGAGGGACACGGTCGTCACCCTGCTGGATAAGGACAAGATGCAGGTGAGCTACTCAACAGAGCCCCATCCTATCCCTTTCACTAGGGATAGGAGCGTATATCCACCACTACCTCCAACAAGGGGGAGGAAGTGGATGCCAGCTTGAGACAAACCCATACTTTATGTTGCCTCTTGCAAACAGGAACAAGTTCTTGCTTGCTGGTACGAAGAGATACGCTTGCCTCTCTCTTAGTATTCGGCCCAGAGGTCTGACCATTGATCCTGCGGTGCACACCCCGATCAATCGGACAGAGGCTTGGATCCCTCCCTCGCTCTTACGACCAGGGAGGCATTCCAGGGATGGACGAACACCAGTCTGTTCATCAAAAGACTCAGATTCCTCCCACCAAGAAGTGAGTCTTCCTATTGTTAAAGGACCGATGGTTTGTATTACGTATCGGAACAAATGACAATTTGTCGAAAATTGCATTTTTCCTAACTATACAAACCTGAGGTCCTTTACATATAGTCCCTCCTCATGCCACCCCTCACTCTGCGTATTTTGCATGGGCCAAAAGCAAAAGTGATTTGTTTACCTCCCAGTCGCGCAACTGTCGGACAAGCAGTTAACTACCGTTCTCCCCTTGTTCGAAGCTTACGACCGTTCCAGCTGCTGCTAGCTACTTCCTATTGTTAAAGGACCTCAGGTTTGTATAGTTAGGAAAAATGCAATTTTCGACAAATTGTCATATTTGTAGGATTAAGGGTTCTTTAATAAAACATGTAATTAATATGTGATAACCTATATACAGAATTAGGATGTCTGACCACCCTTATAGGATTTTAAAGTGTCATTAATTGTTTTGGAGAAACAAATAATGATGGTAGAAATTCTGTTTTCTATATACAGTACACTATACACCTTACTTTTACTTGTATTGTAGCATTTTTCTCTCCTTTATTCAGGCAAGGTTCCTTCTGCAGTCTGGGAAGACGTTGCAGAGGGCAGCTCACAATATTCATTTGAAGGGGGTGGACCACTGCCGGATGCTCAAATTCTTAGTCAGAGACAGAAATACCAAAGTGATCTCGAGCACAATGAATTAAAAACCCCTTTAAGTAGTTCTGTCTCTTCCTCACCATCAAGGACTTCAAAGAATACCGTCCAAGCTTTTCCTAGAAGGGGGGAAGCTACTGTAACCAACTTAAATGGAAGCCATGACTCTCGCTTACCACAGCATGTTGATCCAAGGTCAACCTTAGATGAGCATTCTAGCCTGGAAAATTCACAGGGATCAGTGCATACTCAAATGGACCAGGTTTCTTGTCAGGAAATGCATGAAGCTGACATGAAAGAATATCAGGCAGAACAAGAGAGACCATTAAAGATTTTGAAAAGAAAATTTGGTGGTCGCCTTGTTGATGACAGCAATGGTGAGTTTTCTCACCATTTTAGTATCTTAAAAGATTGTCAGATTTATACCCTGCTCAAGATGCTATTCAGTTTTTTCTTATGCTGAATACTGTTTTTATACTACTGTACTGTAGATACAGGTTGTAACAATATGCATCCCAGGCTATGTAAACAAATAATTTTTTTCTTTTTAATATGCTTACAGATGTGCCACTGAAACAATTAAGGAAAAACGTTATATGAAGCAGAGTATTTGTGTAGATAAATATGTTTCCAATTGCAGGTTAGTAAGATGTTTAATTTTCATTTCAGTTATTACAGCAAAAAGTTGGCGTAAAGGTGAGAAAGCTGTTATGGACAAATTTGGATCTCCCCCAAAAGTTGAAGGCATCAAAAAGAGAGAAAGTGACAATAAGGAAGAAGAGGAGAAACATGAGAAGGAACCTACAAAAGAGGCTCCCAGGAAGAGAGACCTCTCGGTGCCATCTCAGATTTCAGAGCAGCCTGCAAAAAAATCCCATAAGCATCCTGGCAAAGGTAGTAGCTTTACATTTTTTTATAGACAACTGTACATTACGAATTAGCCAAGATTACCTTCTTTACAGCTTTGCTGTATGTGATATGACAGTGGGTCCCCAATTTTTCACGCTTCACTTTATCACAGATTTTTGTGGACACGTCTTTCATTTTCACTCGGGAACTTTCACCAGTTCGCAAATTTTTCTATGGACCGTATCTCTTAAAATTATCAGCTAAACTTTTTTTTTTTAAGCAACACTGCATTCACTAATTTGCATTGTAGTTTAATGGGTGCAGGGCATTTGGCAATTATAAGCATTTTTAGAGGGGAATTTGCATTTTTGCATTGGGTTCTGGAACCTATCCCAGTGAAATAGTGGAGAAGCATTGTAATTTGATCTACATATTTGGGTTTATTATAGTTACCTACCAGTTTTATCACATCTTCTAGGTTGTTATTTAATTATTGTATGAAATTAGTTTAACCAGATCATTGCACCAAAATTGTTACCTCTTCAGGGGATGGGTTAGCATGGCAGAATCTCATTACATTAATATGTTATTTTTAAGGTTTGGTACAAAATTGGAAACCAGTTTTCTCAATTGCAAATTCTCTAAGTCATGGGGAAAAATTATCCCAACAAATTATTCCGAGCTGAAAAATCTTACATGATATCCATTGTAAGATTTTCCACTTTAGATCAAGATTTCCCACTTTTGTTTGTGGTTTAATGTTTTTAGAAATCACCCTTTTGGGGCATTGATTCCCATATTTGGAGTTTTATAATAGAATTATTAATATTATTATTCAGTAGATGAAAACTATTCACATGAAACAATCCCACAGGGGCCATGGACTTCAAAAACAAGCTTCCAAAGAATATGGTGTTCCAAACAAAAACTTTTTTCAGTTTTCTTCTGAAGATTGAAAAAGAAATTCCACAAAATCACTTTGTAACTTGTTTACTTCTAAGTATTTACATTTAGTTTTACTACACACTCGAGTACTTTCAGGCCCTATCTGGGGCCCATTTTCAAGAGATGTTTGGGATGTTAGCCTGGGTCAAGGCCTTGACCCAGGCTAACATCCCAAACATCTCTTGAAAATGGGCCCCAGATAGGGCCTGAAAGTACTCGAGTGTGTAGTAAAACTAAATGTAAATACTTCGAAGTAAACAAGTTACAAAGTGATTTTGTGGGTTTCTTTTTCAATATGGTGTTTATTAGGAAGAATCAAGAGCAAGTAAAGCAAAATGCAGAGAGAAGAGATACCACTTATTAAAATAGAAAAGAAAATAAATTAGTAAATAGATAAAAGTGGTAACAATGTATTAAAATGCAAGAAGACTAGTACTATTAGGGTAATAATGCATTTCATTTTCATTTGAACTTCTGAAGTTAGTGTTGAAAGGGAGAGGATGTTGTGAGTGATGAAACAAGCAGTGATATTGCTGATGAAGCCCCTCTGTTAGCTGACTTGTTTTCCAGTGACCACATGCCCTGTAGAGAACCAAATCAAATATGGTCAATGGAATAGTGTGGTAACAAAGTATTATCATTGAAATAAATTGATTTGAGGCCAAAGGCTCAAATTCATACAAAGATGAAAATTGGGTGTGTAATACAGTGGAACTCAAAGGCTTCCCAGAGAGCTTGACCTTCAAGGATCTTGTCAGCACATGATCTCAACATTCCTTGCCATTTCATCTTGGACTGTCCCTGGAGCCTCATGTGGTATGAAATTTATTGTGAAGAATAATCAAACATTTAGGATGTTGAATTAACCAAACTTAAAGAACATGATCGTGCCATGGTTACGTAGCACAAAAATTTTAATAATAGCGGACCCCTGCTTACTCGTAGATGTTTTCTGTGGGACATTTTGAATATTTTCCTAGCCAAATCTTTCTTATATGCAACAATCATACAATCTACCCACCTGTTCACATTCCTGGGCCCCTGTATAATAATCCAGCTTGAAACCAGACTTACAACCTACAAATATCAAAAGAAGAGAGATTTCTCACAGACACAAAATCATCAACCATCAGTCTGGTTCCTTCCCACTCTTGTTTGTTTACATTTTCACCCCAGACTGCCGCCATCTTGGCTTTTATAATGTCACAATACAACTAAAATACATTGTTTCTCTTACATGGAACAATATTTTGCCAATGCAGAAAATTAAAATGCTGTAACTGATATATAATCACACTTGCAGTGCTCCTCCATTTTTATGCAAGAATGGCTTTCAAAACCTGCTGAGGAAGTGCAAAAAAATGTGGAAATGCCAAAGTCCCCTTAAACTAAAATGCTTTTAATGCTTACAACTGTCTATTGTAACATTTGATAGTCCAAACAAAAATATACCTTATATTTCATACTAAAACAACTTAATATTTCAAATAAAAATACACACCCCAAACCAGTCAGGAAAAGTGTACAAAAACCGAATCGTACAAAAACCAGGGCATATCAGAACAGAAGTTCCACTGTATTTGTCTATTTGCAGATTTTTTCATAGAGCAATTACTGTATTTTCATATTTTCATGACTGAATTTAGGGTGATAATTTAAGTTATACTATTTGGTGTTTGGACTATTAAAATAGACGTTTTAGAGGGGCTTTAAGTTTAAGGTATACATACAGTGGACCCCTGTATCTGCTTTCTGGAGATTTGGGACTCATGTATTTTTGGATTTCCCTATGGATATATCTACCCATTATTCGCATATTCATGGTATTTTTCCATGAGAAATATCCATAAATAACTGTACAGTAGTGCCTCCGTACTTTGAACTTAATCCATCCCAGAAGGCTGTTCGAAGTACAATACGTGGTTCGGAAGTCACGTAAAGCCGTTGGTCTCGTTGCTCAATAACCACTGGTTCCATGCAACGTTAAAACACCATACAAACAAACAATTTGTTCGAAATATGAAACAAATATCCCCATAAGAAATAAAGCCAACCCACAAAGTCCCCTTTTTCAAATTTTTTCTATTATTAATGTGTTCAAAAGTTAAATTAAGAGTGTAAAGTAACGAAACATTGTTATATGAAGTAAAATTTTCTAAATTTTATTTTTTCTGTGTATGATTTGCGAACTGTATCGTAAAAATGGCACCGACTGGCTGGGGGATGGAGGGAGGAAAGACAGGAACCCTTTGAGCTAACCAAATTGGTAACAGTATGCCAAGGTTGATAATAAAATCAATTTTATTCACATAATATTAGGTATAAGGATAATCAAAGGAATCAATAGTATGTGTGAGAGAGAGAGAGACAGAGAGAGAGAGAGAGAGAGAGATTTATACTTGGATCTTAAGTGCACAAGAGAGATTAATTATGCCACAGTACATCAACTTACTGTGCAAACAAACAAGTAATAACTCATGAATGCAAGAAAAGGAAAGAGAAATAAAATAACTTCATGAGGAGACCGTTTAAACAAACAATCAAAGGTATACAGAAGCTGAAAGCAGCGCCAGTTTACTTATTACAGAGCCGAGTTACTTTTACAGTAGTAAAAATTGTAAAAAAGCAATTGTCACTAGATTGGTATTTTACCGTAACAAAAATAAAAGTGATTTGGGCAGATCAAGTGTAAGTGAAAGAAATTGGCTAATAATCATCCCAGCCTAGCTGATAAGTCAGTGGGAAGCAGAGCCGTTCCTCTCTCTCTCTCTCTCTCTCTCAGCGCATCGAACACTGACTCGAGCAAGCTTTTTTTTTTTATATTGAATTGCATTTTATTGTTTTCCTGTTTTAGCATTGTTAAATTTGTGACATATGTGAAATAACATTATATTTTTTATGTGAATTGGTACTGTTTTTACCTACATATCATAGTAAAGATTTTACGGTCTCTTCTTTCCTCAATAATACCATGACGCACTATAACTTAAAATCATTAATTTATTATTCCTAAAAAATATAAACGCTCCCTCCCTCTACCTCAAGTTAGCTGTATATCATCTCAATGACGAATGATTTTGTTAATCATTCATGCTAAATTTTGTGAAAAGCTTTGTTCTTTCATTTACTATGATGTTAATCTTACAACTAGACTGTCTCGCTCGGCGCACCAAACACTGGCTCAATTGAGACTTACCTTTTTTTTTTTTTTTTTTTTTTTTTAGTGTATTTGATTGTTTTCATATTTTATCATCACATCAAATTTATTGGGAAATTCCCTTTTTTATGTGAATTCTTATTGCTTTTACATACATAGAGTAATATTTTAACACTTTTCTCCTTTTCTCCTCAACATATCAACACTCCCTTGTTCAGTCTCAAGTCAGCTGGTCGTGACATCACCGCGGTTACACACGATTTTGTACATCTTTTATGCTAAATGTTAATTAAAAACTAAGTTTTATATTAAATGCTTTATATACTTTTATGTATTTTGTTGAATACATTAAACTACTATATCTTATAAAGGAAAAAATTTAATACAGTTTATCTTGTAAGACCAAGTAGGCTGTCGAATACAAGTATAAACTAGATAATCAGTCATTTTGAAGTATACGATCCTTTGTTCGACAAATGATACAAAATTCTCTGGAAAATTTTGTTCGAAAAACAGAAAGTTTGACTTAAGAAACGTTCGACAAACAAGGTACCGCTGTATTTTCATATCAATTTCATTATTAAATGCACTTTCTGTGATAAACTATATAAATAGAAACCCGGTACTATAAGCATTTTTGGTTGTTTTTCTTGAGTTTGAACTAACAAAATATGCTGTTCTTAGCATTTTTATAGGGGTCTAAGTATTTGTGGATTCTAGCTGTAAAGGAGCGGGGGGGGGTTCAACACGATTCCCCGCAATTATGGGGTGGCCATTGTAATTGGTGTTTGAACGATCAAAATAAGCAGTTATAAGCATTTAGAGGGGCTTTTTGGGTTTGAACTACTGAAATAGGCAGTCATAAGTGGTTCCAGAGGGGGTTTCGGTAGTCACAGGTAGGTGTGGTACACTTTCCCAGTGAATACCAGGGGATGACTAAATCAACATTTTAAATATTGTAATAAAGTACTATAGTATTCAGATTTTTAAAAAAGGATGACTGCTTTCATTGTTATAATAATTCTAGTTTTTCTAGTTTGAAATCTTTGTCAGTGAGCAAAATTTAATTCTTCCAGAGGAACCTTCACAAGAAAATATTTCTGCAGCTCCTCCCAAAGTCCGTAATTATGAAGTCACGGAAGTCCGTAGATTCATGGAGAAGAAGCGTAGGGAACGTACCAAGAGTCACAAGGAGCAAAAGCAACGAGAGGAAATGAATCAGATTGAAAGAGAAGATAGACTGAAGGTATGAGAAAGTTTGTGTTACATATCACATATGTACTATCGCATATTAATGATGTCTCATTTAACTAAGGATATTTCATAGAAAATTAATATTTTTTTTAAACTGTCTTTCTGGGTGTCCAAGATGTTATTTTTTCTAAAATAAGTTTTGGAAAGTTACTGTACATCCTAGAGGCCAACAGGCACATTTGTTCCTACAGAAACAACAAACCCTAAGTCCTTTACTAATAGGAATTGCTTACGGCAAAGCTGGAACACGGCTGTTAAAACTACTGCCCGGTAGGCAGGGAGACCCACCTGCCCGGATGTAAACATTCCCAATTTGCTTTCGGCCGTCTTCCGATGAAGACGTATGAGGAGCTCTTGTTGACTGGTCGGTAATCACGATTTCGTGGTGGGATCAGTGGCGGCTCGTAGCTAAAATTAGTGGAGGTGCTGCTCAAGAAAACATTTAACCTTTGTTTTAATATTGTGTGAAAGGAAACGAACAGACATAAAAAGAAAATTTATTCAAAAACCTAATTGTTACACTTAATCTTCTTCTCAGCTTGTTCCCATTTTTATATGGGGTCGCCGTTTCCATCTATTTCTATCCTGCGCTTCTGCCTCATCAATTCCCTTCTCATGTAAGTCTCCTCTCACGCAGTCCTTCCATCTCTTTCTTGGTCTCCCTCTTCTTCTTTTTCCTTGCACCTCCACCCCCATAGTATGTCTCCCAGCGTGGTCCTCATCTCTCCTCAACAGGTGTCCATACCATCTCAGCCTCCCCTCCTGCACTTTCTTTGTTACTTCCACCACCTTAGTCGACCCCACTTATGTAGTCATTTCTGATCCTATCCTCTCTTGTCACCCCAGACATCCACCTAAGCATTCTCATTTCTGCCACATCCATCTTCTTCTGCTCTGTTTTTCTCATGCTTGCTGTTTCCGTACCATACAGCATTGCTGTTCTTACCACCGTCTTCTGAAATTTTCCTTTTAACCTAAACGGCACTCTTTTGTCACAAAGAACTCCAGAGGCCGCTCTCCAGTTGTTCCAGCCTGCCTGTACCCGATGTTTCACTTCTTCTTCCATACTTCCTCCAGCGTTAACAAAAGATCCCAAATACTTAAACTTATCAACTCTCCTTATTTGCTCTCCACCAAGCTGAATACTTTCTCTATCATCCCCCTCAGTGGTGGTACACATATATTCTGTCTTAGATCTACTTATTCTCATTCCTCTGTCCTCCAGTACTTGTCTCCAACTTTTCAATTTCACTTCCAGATCTTCCCTGCTCTCTGCACACACAACAATATCATCCGCATACAATATGTTCCATGGTACTGTCTCCCTTACTTCCTCTATTATAACATCCATCATTATGTTAAAGATAAATGGGCTCAGAGCCGACCCCTGGTGTAATCCTACTCTCACCTCAAAACCTTCTGTCTCCCCAACACTGCTCCTCACTCTGGTAAATACGTTCCAGTACATCTCTTGTATCAATCGCACATACTTCTCTGGCACCATCTTCTCCCTCAGACTCCTCCATACCTCTTGTCTCGGGACTCGGTCATAAGCCTTTTCAAGGTCAATGAATACCATTTGTAGGTCCCTTTGTCTTTCCCTGAATTTCTCCATTATTAGCCTCAGACAAAATATACCATCTGTTGTTCCCCTTCCCTTCATAAATCCCATCTGCTCTTTACCTATTTGTACTTCTTCTCCCAGTCTAGCATCTATCATCCTTTCCAGTATATTCAAAGTGTGGGACATCAATTTAATGCCCCTATAATTACCACACTCTTGGACATCACCTTTCCCTTTAAAAATTGGGATCAATATACTCCCACGCCACTCATTTGGTATCTTTTCCTGTTCAAGGATCTTTATCATAAGATCGTACAGTATATCCACTCCTTCATCTCCTAATGCTTTCCATTCTTCCACTGGAATCATGTCTGGTCTGGTTGCCTTCCCATTCTTCATCTTCTTCAGTGCATTTAGTACCTCTTGCCTAGAAAACGTCATTACCATGCCAATGTTCACTTGCCCATCCTCTCTTATTAGTCTATTATTTTCTTCATTTAACAACTGTTCGAAATATTCTTTCCATCTCTTCACAATGTCTTCCTCCTTTCTAAGTACTACACCATCTTGATCCTTTATTTGTTTGATATGTGTAATATCTTTGGTGCTCTTATTTCTAGCCTTTGATAGCTTGATCATCATCTTTTATCCTTCCTTTGTCCCCAGCTCATTATACACATCATCATACGACTTTGCTTTAGCTTGGGCTACCACCTTTTTCACCACCTTGTTTTTCTCTCTGATCCTATCTCTGTCTTCCACTGACTGTGACTCTTCCCATCTTTTCTTTGCCTCCTTCTTATCTTTTACTACTTTCTCAATGTCTTCATCCCACCACCAACTCTCCTTTTCTTCCCATATGATACCAGATGTCTCTCCTAGCAGCTCCTTTCCATGCCTTCTTATTACTGCTGCATTTTGTGCCCACCATTCTTGAACATCTTCAATCCCTATATCAATATCCTCTTAAACTCTCTTCTTATCCCCTTCCTTCTCTAATTTGTACCATTTAATTTTCCTTATCCCATTAGCTTTGGTTTTTCTTTCCCTTTTTAACTTCAAATCCATACATAGCAGTCCGTGTTGGGGGGCTACATGGTCGCCTGGAATAACTTTGCAGTTCTTGACCTCCACCAGATTTATCCTTTTATACTAGAAGTAGTCTATCTGGGAGAATCTTCCCCCACTCCTATATGTTATTAGGTGTTCCCTTTTCTTCTTTAAGAATGTGTTTACTATTGCCATGTCGAATGACACAGCAAAGTCCACTACACTCTCTCCTGGGTTTCTCTCCCCAATTCCATGGCCCCCATGCACCCTGCCCAATCGCCTCATTTTCACTTCCGACATGGCCATTCAAATCTGCCCCAACTATCATCCTCTCATGCTCTTCCAGTTCTTGCATTATTCCATCCATGTCTCTCCAGAAATTTCCCTTCTCTTCTTCTGTGCAACCAACTTGTGGTGCATATGCGCTTATAATATTCAGAATCCCTCCTCCATAACATATCTTCAATCTGATGATACGGTCATTCTTTCTATGCACTTTTATTACCGAGTTCTTCAGTTCACTAGACAGTACTATGCCAACTCCATTTCTTCCTTGTTTATTTGCTCCACTATAATATAGCTTATATTCATCACCCAACTCTTTAGCTTTATTTCCTTTCCACCGCGTTTCTTGCACACACATAACATCTACTTTCTTTTCCCTCATCAAGTCAGCAAATTCTCTACCTCTCCCAGTCATGGACCCAACATTTAGCTGACATACTCTAAATCCAATGTGAGCTCGCTTCTTTAGCTGCACCCGCTCCTGATGCAGTAGCCCTCGCCTTACCACAGAGTTAGGGCGATGTCTCTGTGCGTCGTTTACGGAGTAGGCCCTAGCATTACCTCTTTCCTTATTTCGGCTCATTCCATTTTTTGGTTTTAGCACAGATTTTTACAGCCGGATGCCCTTCCTGACACCAACCCTCCCTATTTATCCGGGCTTGGGACCGGCACCCATAAGGACTTGTTTGCCCCCCAGGTGGCTAGGTTTATTGTTACACTTAAATAATATTTTAAAATCATCCCTGGCAAATTGAAAAACACTATCGAAAAGAAGAGCGACGCAAGAACACACCCATTCACAACAACAGCTGAGACAAGACTGCGTCGTCGGCATTCCACGCTCTCCTTTCCGCCACGGGAAGCCCTCCCCTTTTCTCCCCACATTCGTATAATTATGTTGTGTTTAATGTAATTTGCATGGTTCTACTGCGTTTGTATCACTGTGTGTAATGTTAAGTTCAGCACTCTGACGCAGTGATGAGTTTCTTCGCATGCATGTCCATGTGCTTGTTTGTGTTATGACGTTGTGTGTGGCTGGCGTCTGATAGGGGGGGCTGCAGTCTCACAGTCCCTATTGACGAGCCGCCACTGGGTGGGATCTTTCTTTTATTGTTTTTGAATATTCTGTTTGATATTAATAATCAATATACAAACCCACTTTTATGTGGTAAGCCTTGCTAGCTGCCTTTCCCCTTTGTGTATTTAGGGGTCGGCAACTAGGGTGTATTTACGTCCTGATCATTTACTCTTGCGCTATAGTAGTAATGGCACAACAGTATATTTATTTATTATTGAATTTGACATTTACGTTTGTTCTTTTGGAGAATCTACTGGGGGAAACTTTGGAGGTTTGCCCTTTGTTTTTTCTCTACTGGTATTCTTCCTTCTCCTTTGACCACTTTGCTTGCTTGTCAGACAAAGAAAGGGTGGGAAGTGTGTTGTTGATGTTTGGGGATCTCCTCTTGTTTCAGAAGGCAGTGCCTTTTGGTGTTATCCTTCTGTTTTAATCATATTTTCTTTTTCTGCAGGATAACAGTGAGCAGTAGTAGATCACAGCAGTAGATGGTTAAATGTCTCTTCGTGTTGGTTATCCTAATCTTTGGGATTGTACCTGTGACTCATTAGCAAGCTGTGACATTGGCCCTCAAGTGTTGTTGGTACGGGTTCACCCCTGCTAAAGAAAAAATCATATTAAATTGCTGCTATTATCTTGGAGTTTCAAATTTTG
Source organism: Macrobrachium nipponense (assembly GCF_015104395.2). Lineage (NCBI taxonomy): Eukaryota > Metazoa > Arthropoda > Malacostraca > Decapoda > Palaemonidae > Macrobrachium > Macrobrachium nipponense. The sequence goes on along the minus strand of NC_087224.1, from coordinate 17,893,710 downwards.
GATTCTACATCCAGAATTCGGTACTGGAGAGATGACTCATTGTCCCAATTTTTTTATAAGGCAGAAGGGTGTGAGTCATTTAGTAATTCGCTCCTGCTTGTAATTGGTAGTATTAGTGTCTTGCAAGTTCTTTAGATGATCGTCTTTCAAGGCAGGACATCATGAGTCGGGGAGGTTGTTCTCTGTGCAGTCCTCTTCGTGAGGTTTTGAACCTGGAGAAGGCAGATGCTTGGCAAGATGTGGCAAATTCTCGCCAAGATGTGGCAAATTCTCGCCAACTTTTGCCACATTCAGCTCCGCTCAACTCTCACTCATGTCTGCATGAACAAACCAGTTGTAGGAAGAGAATACTCCGTTTTGTGGATGAAAACCTCTCCTCTCTTTTCGGGAAGCGTTTTTTTGCTGAGGAGAATATATTTTCCTGAGTTTGTGCATTGCTGTCATCACCTCAACTTGATCGTGCACGCTATCACCCCCTCCCACTATTTCCGACAGAAGAGCAGGTAGGAACATCAATCCTCCTCTCTTTTTCCCTCTACTTCGTGGGTTACTCCGGGAAGGATGAAAGAATAAGAGGAATTCTACAGAGTCTACTCTCCAGTGTTCCCATTTTAGGAACAACCAGTTTGGCATAAACCAGTCATCTTTAGTGTCCTGTTATCACTGTAGAAGCCCCCCTTCAGAACGGCATCTTCGCTCTCTTCATTAAAGATTAAGGAGGTATGCTTCCAGTCCTTGGTCTTTTCTCTTTCGAAATGAAGAAGAATTAGGCTGGCATTCATTAAACAGGAACCAACGAATATACTTGTATATTCTCCTTGCGACATGTGTCTGTTATCAGTTGCACTGTCCAAGTATAGGTGCATACCTGTAAGCTAGTTCTTTGGTATGTGACTGAGATGAATAGTAACTTCTCTTAATTACAGTGAAACTCAGGACAGCTTTTGTGCCTCCCAAGAGTTTCTGGTTTTGATTTTGAGACAACCAGTGGTATTGTTTGGCAACAACACCACAGGGTTGGCATTATCACCAAACAGAGGGTTTATTTCCCTCTTGTTTCAGTTAACATGCAGGTGCTTGGGTACTGCACTCGATAGCTCTATAAGCCAAACGCATTCCAGGATGGAATGTACTACCAGGCTACTCAGCCTACAGAGTCGAGTGAAGGGCAGAGTACTGCCCTCTCACTGAGTCTTGTTTGTTTTAGTATTGTTTCTCCTCTGTCTGGGGTTAACTACTAATTCGAGTCTCTCTGCCCGGCCATCACAAACTTAAGTCTCTGGTTGGGTCTGGTTTTTTGCCTATGGCTCCTGTCCTGTGCTCCACATTTGCCATTACGAGAATCATCAGAGATATGCCTCATTAGACTAATTAAGGGATTTTGACGTAGGAAAAATCTATTTCTGGGCGAGGAAGCCGTGTCGCCCAGTGAAATATGTCTCCTTTAGCACTATTTCTAGTAAAATATTGCTATAGTACCAGAGAACTGCTAAATTGGACATGTCAGAAACCCCTGACTCGCTTACCTGTATAAAAGGTGTCGGTATAAAACTTGGGCGAGTGTTAAACACTACCACTATAACAATATTTTACTAGAAATAGTGCTAAAGGAAACATATTTCACGGAGCGACACGGCTGAGCCCAGAAATAGAAGTCTGTCAGTCTTCTTCCTTGTTTCAACTGATACATAGACCACTGCGATGATTCAGAATGATTTTCAGAAAAATAGAGGTTTTGTCTTCTATATACATTTTTCTAATTGGTAAAGTGTTCAACTACTAATTGATCACCCTGAATTGGAGTGAATGTTGGAAGACTGCCTGCCCTGATATCTCTGCTTCCAGGGTAAAGAGAAGAGATCCTACCTGATCCATCTTCACAGTGACAAGAAGCGGTTTGTCAGGCAGTACATCCATGTTTTGCACAGCTAAAGACTTCCAGCCATCATTGCAAGCGTAGACTTTTTTTTGCTGAACAGCAATGAAATAGCTGAAATTCTCTTTCAAGTCCTAAGTAAATTTCAGAGATTAGAACCGTCCTCACCAGTTGGCGTCATTGACGGGACTTTTTCTCTGTCAGAATCACGAAAGTTAACTTCTTTCCAATTCAATTGTGAAAGATGTGGATACACACTCGCTGTAGTCTTTCACGTAAGTAGTATAGTTTCTCCTCAGTTGAGATTCTACTACTGATGAGAAACTTTTCTGTCTTGCCACCACTGGTACCCCCAGGCCACTGAATGGCATTTGACTCTGGTTTAGGACTCAAAGCCCTTGCGAGAATCATCACACAGTTTTGTTTTTCAAGACCACATCCTGTCTCTCTCTGTTATTGGCGAAGAGGATAGACGTGTTGCAGGCATCATCTTCAACATCACCCTTCAAAAGGTGGATTTAATGTCGTGACTCCGTCTCTGATGTTGAATCATTCCGCATCTGTTTGACAGTTTCGAATCCTTCGTGATTCCTTACGCCTTGGACTTTGTATATTTTTATCCAGATCAATCATTACTTTGTCCTGTTGATGGGTTAGTGTACCTATGTCCTGTTGATGGGTTACTGTACCTACGGAAGACTTGACACCCTTTATTGGATTTCCTTTCTCCGCTACTTACTCGTCAATGGAAAAGTGTCTAAGGACATGGCTTCCTATGAGCCTGGCGAGATTGTGAAGATCTCCTCTGCAGATAACAACGTCACATACATGCTCTCCCCAAGTGTGCATAGTGCCAATGGCTTGGTCCTCTCATTGCATTCAGAAGAATATGTCGGGTTGGACGATAGATGTAGTTCTATTATGACCACATTTATGTCTTTCTTCCTTTGGGTCTTTGCCCACAGGTCTCTGGAACACTTTTCCCTTGGACCTGTGGTGGATGCTCAACAAGTTGTGTTTGCTTACCCGGCTCCTTCAAGAGAACAAGTTGCATCTTGCCTAAGGTGTGCAGTTCTGGAGGTAAGAGGGATGTGAGAGTGGCTGGCCTCTCCTTTCCCTTCCTCATCCTTGTACTTCTCTTCCTTCGGGTAAGCCTACACATCAAGTTTCCCTTTTTTTTTTTTTTTTTTTTTTTTTTTTTTTTTTTAATTAGTTAACGTAACTCAATAAGCCTAAAACATTGATCCGTACAAGAAAATGCAATATTTCTTCCAATGTCGTAAATTTTGATCATTATTGTCAAAGAAATTGGGAGAAATGGCATCTGTTGACATTCCCCGAGTCGAGAAGGGAGACTTAAGTTCAGTCAGCTACCAAATCCAAGTTCAGTGTGAGCACAAACGTCAAGTAGTCTACACGTTCAAGTTTTACCTCTGACATTCGCTTGCTTTTACGTATGTTTATGTATGTTTTAGCAAGAATTTCATCATGCCAATGAGGAAAAGACAAGGAAAACATCTCGCTAACATACAGACGAAGAAAAATCGCTCAAGTATTATTACAGAATATCATGATATACGTGTAGTTAGTGAAGAGAGAGGGGAGGGTTGCGTAGTAACGCCCCCGTCTTGCCTGATAGCACACGTCACATTGTGCCCAAGGCTATGATCTTTGAGCAAAGAGATCTTCATTTATGATAAATAACACAGTTTTGGTTTTTTAATACTAAAAATGGAAAAATTCATAATAATCATGATTTATTAAATTGTCTTTGTAAAAAGAGAGTACACATTCGAGTTTCACCTCTGACATTCTCTTGCATTTACGTTTGTTTATCTTTGTTTTGGCAAGAATTCATCATGCCAAAGAGGAAAATACAAGAAAACATCTAGCTAACATACAGAAGAAAATTCGCTGTAATAAGCCGAGTTAGTGAAGGGGAGAGAGAGTTGCGTAGGAAGGAATGCCCCATCTTGCCTCAAGCAGTGCCCCAGGCTACAATATATGAGCAAAGGGATCATCATAAATGATTAAATTATGATAAATAAAATAGTTTTGATTTATTAATACACAAAAAAATATACATTCATAATAATCATTATTTATTAACATTGTCTTTATAGAAATACGAAGGAAAACTTTGAACGCCCGTATTTCAAAACTATACTTATTGACCTTCAAAATCTATCTCCTCACTTAGTTTTAAAGCTATAACATTGGGAATTTGGTATATAACTCAGAAAGACATTATAGAACATCAAATAGAGCCCTTTTTTTCAATTTTTGTTTCGTATTTTTTTTTTATAAATTTTTTTCTCCTGATTTATAGGGTTTATTTTTTTACCATATTGAAAAATTCATATCTAGCAAAAAAAGGACTTTTAGAAAAAAACTCCATTTGATTGGAGGTCGACATCAGGTCTATATATGGTAGTAATCCCAGGTCTTAATATTAAATATCAAGGGAGGAGATAGAATTTGAAAAATGGTTATTTTTGGGATAAATCGCCCTGGCGTCATAAAACCAAAGGTCAGAGGCAAAAATCATATGTGGTTTGGAGATGTCCCAAGTCACCTTATTAAGTGGTACGAATATCAAAGTACGGTCCTTAAAAAATGGCATTAGCCGGCCGGCCCCCTTAAAGTAAATTGTATTTTTCCTAACTATGTATACCTAACTGTACAAACCTTAGGTCTTTTACATTTAACTGCCCACCTCATGCCACCCCAGAATCTGAAACCTGGGCCAAAAGACAAATTGGGAAGGTTTATATCCAGACAGGTGGGTCTCCCCACATACCAGATGGTACTAACCACCTTGTTCAAGAATTTTAACGGCCGTGTTCCAGCTTCGTCGTAAGTAATTCCTATTGTAAAGGACCAATGGTTTGTATAGTTAGGAAAAATTCAATTTTCTTTCAAAAATTGTGATTTTTCACTGACCTCTCCTAACCCAAGTGAAAGGTTGTCTGCCTGTATATAACCTCTGAATGAATTGTATGAATTATTCTTTGTTAACCCTTAATGGATGGATCCCTTCATACGAGTAGCAATAACAGGTTTTGGTTGGTGGACAGATCCACTCATGGTGAGCATCAATATTACGTCACTAATTTCAAGGAAGCAAGCAGTCCCCGTCATTGCCAGAC